>NC_053488.1:82419860-82544612 GCF_015227805.2 Hirundo rustica | reverse complement strand
GGGCTGTGGAGACTGTGCTTTTTGTTTTGGGGGGTTTTTGGCTTGGGGCTCTTCAAATCTTGCTTTTTGAGAGTTGTGGTTTGGGAGCTTTTTTGAGACTTACTTTTTGGCTTTGGGCTTTTTGAGTGTAGGAGCCTTTTGGGTCTTGTTCCTTTTTCTTTGGCTCCAGCTTGCTTGCTGGCTCGCTACTCCTTTGCCCTGGCCATAGCCCGTGTTTTGTCCCTTTTGCTCTGACCCCAGCCTCTCTTTTGGCTCTCCTGCCCTCACTGACTCTTTCTCACTCCTAGTCTGTCCTGCCTCCCCTGTCCCTGACCAACGTCCTGTCTGCTTCATCTCTGCATCCCTGCCTGAGACCCCCCTGTGTCCAACCGCACCCATCCCGGAGCCATCCCACTGCAGCAATCTTCTCTGCAACCCTGTTCAGGGTTCCGGACCTCCTGCCCGAGCTCCCCCTCACCTCGTGTCCAGTCGCCCGCTGTGGCCGGAGCCATCCACAGGCAGGCAGCGCGCACAGCCCCTGCCTCGGGACATCGACGGCGCTCCCTGACCTCCGGTGATATCACTGCCTCTGCCTCTCTCCTCTCCCCTCTCCCCTCTCCCCAGCTCCTTTCCCATTTTCCTTTCTTCTTTTATGTCTTTTCTAGCCCTCTTTGGTTTGGGCAACTCCTTTGGTTTTATGTTTGTTTGTTTTTTCATTGCCATAAACGGTTCTCAGATACAACATTTGCCGTGTTTGGCTTAATGTCATTCCTGACCATCCATTTTTAAAAGAATTTGTTGCAGTTTCCCAGTGAAATACGACAGTGGCAAACAGCAGCTTGCAGCAAAGAGGTGGACAGTGACACTGGGAGGTTGTTGCTTCAGTCCACATACGGTGGGGGATGTGAAGGGCTATTCCAAAAGCTGTGCATCCCAAGAGCTGTAAGGTGCCCATGGTGCACAGAGAATACATAAGGACATCAGGAGAGGAGCAGCAGGGATGGAGCAAAACACACCAAGTCCAGCTTGGCTGCACAGGAGCTGCTGGATGAACTCGACAATTACAGAAAATTGATTTTTGAACACTTTTTCTTCTTAAGTGCACTCCATTATACTGCAGGCTCAAATGTAAGAATACCCACTCCACTCTGAAATATAGCTGCATGGAATCATCCCTGCTTTATGTTGCCAGCACAGAGTGCAGGCTTCTTCCCAAAGTGGAACCTGCTGGTCATCAAGTAAATACTGGATGTATGCTGCTGGTTTACTTAATTCTGCCTCTCTCTGCCTGTTGTCTGTGAGCCCAATGATGGTGATTTTTTTAATCTACAATTATTTACTGAATTGTGAGAAGTTCTGTGAGTTTGGCTTCTCAAGTTTAAAACGAAAATGTATGATCCTGGGACACAGACTCATTGTCCTGAGCTTCCTGGAGGACTTTAACTGTCAAAATCAATGTCAATGTTTATTATAAGGAGTGCATTGCTGTGGAGAATTTAACACAGCTAGCAACTCAGTGTTCAGGTAGCCTTTTGTTTAATCCTGCCACAAGAGGATGTGAGAGAAAAAGGAAGAGTGGTAGTGAGAAAATGGAAGGGTTGAGATAAAACAGGTTACCCAAAGGATGGCGGAAAATAAAAACAAAGGCATCCACTCATTACCTCCCACAAATGGACTGATAGTGATATTTAGTCCCTAAGAAACACCTGCTTTGGAAAAACTCCCTCACCAGTCTCTGCTGGTGAGTATGGCACTGTACTGGGCAGATATCCCTTTGGTCAGTTTGTGTCAGCCCTCCAGTTTCCCCCCCACCAGTTTTTTTCCCACCCAAGGTTCCTCTCTGACACTTGATACTATGCTAGTTTGCTCAGTGAGAGCCCATTTTTGCCGTGTTACGACAGCTGTTTCATCCACAAATCCACACCATGGCACCGTACTGGCTGCTATGAAGGTAATTAACTCCATCCCAGCTAAATGGGGTACACACATCATAACTAAATCATTAGGAATTCAGAAAGTGTGAGGGTGAAAGTTCTGGACCCCTTCATGGTCATTTCCATTTTGTCAATTACATGAGTTTGTTGGGAGTTTGAGCAACATGATCTAGTGGAATATGTCCCTCCAGGAGGATGGAAAAAGACGGTCTTAAAAATGTCTTCCAACCTAAACCATACTGTAAATTTATTAATTAAAATTTGCAATCTCAGTTGCTAGAATGGTGTTAAAACTCACACAGGGAATACAATAGCTTAGGTCAAATACAATGTCAAACAATTTGGGCATTTCCTAGTTATTGTTTCATAAACCCCATGCTTTGGCAAACTGGGATACTATGGCAGAATATGCCGGTGCATGCCAGACACCTGTGATGATGATCCAAGAATATTTCTCACACCTCAAGTCTACACAAAAGGTTTGGCTGTGGCCATACAAACCAGATAGCAGTCCAGAGGGCATTTATGCCCTTAGAGGAGGATAGAGGTGCTGCCATGAGATGGCAGGTGGAGAGAAATGTGAGCTTGAAAAAGCATCAGAAGGAGCACAAAGCAACCCTCAGGTATGCCTATGCATCCAAAGGTAGAGAGATTTATGTGTAACTTATTGAAAATAGATTATTCATCAATCATTAGCCATAGCTCATTTTTAAAAGGGTGTTACATGGCAGTAGTGATCAGC
The DNA here is from genome assembly GCF_015227805.2 of Hirundo rustica. NCBI lineage: Eukaryota > Metazoa > Chordata > Aves > Passeriformes > Hirundinidae > Hirundo > Hirundo rustica. The sequence goes on along the minus strand of NC_053488.1, from coordinate 82,541,957 downwards.
AAGATCTTTCAATCTACTAATGGTGTATGTATACATGTCAGTACAGGCATTTCATGACCCAGCCAGGATGGACTCTAGGGCCAGGGCAAGAAGAGTTCTCCCCTCCTCCAGGGCCCAGTACAACCCTGTTTCTGCTGGTAGCCAGCAGTTACATGGGCAGAAGCTGAGGCTCTTCCCGTATGTCCTACACCGGTCAAGAGAGTTTGGCTTGGAACAAAAACGCAGCTGGAGAAAAAATCCCCCTGCCTGGGAGTCCCCTTCCCTCAGCAGCCGGAGGACACCCTCTCCCACAGAAGCGCAGTACAGCAGAGCCCTGCTCCAAAGCAGGGAAGGCCTCAGCCAAAACCACTGTGGTCTTGATGCCTTCAGATTTTTCTGAACAGTACCTGACTCCAGGCCCCAGCAAACTGTCCCATCTTGCATCTGGGGTCGTCTTGGAGGACGCCTCTGCTTGGAGGCCACCCTTGGAGGGTGCCTCTGAGAACCATCTCCCCACAGGACCAAGGACACTTGAGGACCTGACACTGTACACTAACACTGACCTCGTCATTTTGTGGTGGCCCTGCCACAGCATGGAGCACCTTATTGGGTCCAACCGTGCTGCGATGAGGGAGGGTGCTCGGTGACACCGGGCTGCGATGCCTGACCATGTTTGATGGATGGTTTTTCAAGAGGGCCTCCAATGTCCCACTTCAAATGCAACTAACTTTTTTCCCCCTATAAAGGCAGGATGCAAGGTGAGGACAAGAGTGAAGGCAGGCATTTTGAACTTAAAAAAATTACTTTTATTTTAGGAACCAATAAAATTATGGTAAATATTTACAAATAATTATCTCACATAAAGGTTACATAAAACCAAATGTCCACGAGTAACAGTCACTCTCATGAAAAGACACACAGATATTGAACTACGCCAATCTTATTGCATGTTTCTTCAACTAATCTAAAAATAAAAAGTGTTGCAGTCAACCATTTAACTTAGAATAAAATCACAAATTCCAGTATTGACAGGAAAAAGAATTTAAAAAAACAAACAAACAAAAAAACAAACAACCAAAAAAACCAAAAAACCAAACCCCTTCAAACGGCCCCTCTTTTTTGACCCATGCCTTAGCACCCCCGGTCCCCAGCCCCACCTCCCTGTTTGCTACCCAAAACAAAAACCAAAACAAAATCCCCAAAAAAATGTTCGACGTCTTTGGCAAATTGGCACTGCTGTAATTACATTCAAATATTATAACACACAAAAGCAACACACAGCACTAAGGAAAAAACACCAAGATTTCAAGTTTGTTCTTTTCCTACTAGAAAAAAAGAATACAAAACATACACATTTTAAGAAGCATTTTTTCATCTGTTTTGCAACAGATGTTATCCCCTACTTTCAAAGGCAATTCAACAGTTATTTTTAGGAATTTTTTTTAAGTTATTTTTTGTTTGTATGTACTTTTCAAGGTGAGGAGGCTTTTATTTTTCTCCCTCTCTTTCTTTTTCCTCTGTTTTTAAAGAAGTAAGGTTCAATGCAGGCATTGCAGACTTTGGTGGATACAATAGATATGTATTTCTTTGATGCCAGAAGTCCCTAATACATAGTAGTTTGTCTGTAAGGAAAAAAAAAGGTTGTTCCTTTTTTTTTTTCTTGGAAAGGAATTCCATTTGCAATGAAATGAGTTTCTGTAATTTTGGAATGTAGAAAGGCCACTACACAAAGTGAAAAACCAGGACAAGCTTTTTTTCCCACAGGAGGCTGAGCAAAGGAAAAGGCAGGTCTAAATGCCCACCGGCTATTTTTCTCGCCTCATTTGGACAAGGCAGAGCCAGAGACTTTGGACATAGGGGTCTGGCTGGGTGGTGTCTAGGGCTGATGCAGGACTAGGATCCACCTCTCCACAACCCCTGCAAGCTTCCGAGATACTCAAGTGTGCCTACACATAAAAGTGTGTAGACAGCAATCCCTGCATGCATACCTGTCCCTCTCGCTGCGTCCATCTGGCTGCCACTGTGTCCGTCTCGGTCCTTTCAGTCTAGCTCCAACCCTGGAGCTCCTGCATTCTGTGAGCCTTTCACAGGACTGGTGAGTGAGGCCGCTGCTGGAGCTGGCACCTATGCCAGCTGTGATGCCGAGGTGAGCAATCCGGGCACCACTTTGACATGCTTTTCACTCAGTGTTTGCATGTCAAGTCTCATTAGCTCAACCAGAAAAAGAACACTAACTGGTTTTGATCCTTTCAGATCCTTTTGTTTGTCATACTGCAGTAACATGTACCTGTGACAAGAGCAGGTCTGAGGAACTACAGGGCTTCCTAGCTGGCGTCCCCAGCCTTGTGTCACTCCAGAGCGGAGCGGCAGTTGGCTGCAGCTCGGAATGTGTGCCCAGCGCCTCTGTCAGTGCAGGCTGCCTGACCTGGCTCTGCTAACAACACCCACAGGTGACCATCACTTGCATGCTTAGTGAGACTTGAGGGCACGTTAGCCAAGAGCTGTTGGTCCTCTAACATTTTAACAATGAATCCAGAAGAAAAAACAGGTTTTTCCAGAGTTTGCTGGGACAGAGTCATGGGGCGGATCAGCTTAGTGCTGTGCTACCTCTTGGGCCTTATGCTTCCCAGTAGTACATCCATGCAGAAAAGAGCATGGAACCAGGAAGGACACTTGGTCAGAGCCATGTTGCAGCTGGTGACAGCTACACAAGTTGACTCTGCTACAGGCCATAGCCCTTGAAGCTATGGGTACCTGTGTCTGGAAATAAGCAAGACTATAACATGGCTTCCTCTCTCCTCCATACTGAAGGATGTGTAAAATACATAAATTAAAGAGAAAGAAAACCAGGAATATAACCCCATTAGCTAAGACCAGCATGGGAAAGCATTTATCAACATCTGGTAACTGCTAAGACCTGGTACAGTGAGGTCATCACACCTCCCTCACCCACCATGCCGATCTCTCCCACTGCACTGCTCTCATACTACAGCACCAAGAGGACTTGGTCACAGGGAGTCAAGGAGGGGTGGCAGACTGTGAGCTCCATGCACATTGGTGCTGTTTCTTTCCTCACCATCTCTTTCCCAAGTGCCTCAGGCACCAATGTTGTCCTAACATCTGCCAGTCTTATCAGAGAATTTCTCAGACATTTTGGAATGAGCAGTTGCTCTCAGGCCTCATGATGCCAGAGCCACGAGTATTTTTTTAATTCCACAGTGATCAAAAAAAATTTTTGATCTGTTGATCCAGTCCAGAAATATCTAGAACTCTGCAACTAGTAGAGCTGCCTAACAATAATAACTGAACCTTCAGACACAGATGATAAACAAACTCAGTGTCCACAACATTTTGTGTCTTCTTTATGGTCACAGTCTGACAGCATTTAACTGAAGGTTTCCTCAACAAGTCAGTTCATGCAATCCTGGCTCCAGCCTCCACTGATTTAGTCTTACAGCAGCATTGCCCCTCTCCACCTCTCATTTAATTTCCTAGCCTGTGTCAGCAATGTATTTGATGAATTTATTGCTGAGTGTCAAGTACTGGAAAACTCTCTATCTAACCAAGTGTATTACAGAGTTCAGTGCTGAAACTGCCTGAAGGCACTTTGTGGGGTTGATTACCGCAAGGGTTTAGTAATGATTCACTGCTCTGCAGGGCATCCCACCTGAGTAAAGGGTTAGCAGGGCACCCCAAACCCCAGCTCTGGGCTGGCACTCTCTCCTCTTTGCAGCCCCTACGGGTAATTTGCTTCCCATCTCCACACTGTAATGCCTCCCCTAGAAAGAGTGAGGCCACAGAGGATAGGTGGAGGCAGACAATCCTACATCATCCCCAGATGACCACTTTCTACCAATAGTGCCTTTCAAAGATGCTTCCCAAGGAGGAGGATTCCCACAATGAAGACTATGGACAGGAAGCCTTCCTGAGGAAAGCAGTTTGCAAATCTCAGATGAAGAATTCCCCAAACCAGAAAGTACTGTCAAGAAGTGCCTTTTCCAGCAGCATGGCATGAATACTTCATGGTCTAACTTGTACTGGCTATTTGTGACAGAAAGATGTCCCAGCAGATGTGAGTGAGTCATCCTGCCATGATTTGGGAGAAGGGTGAGGCACAAGTCCCTGCTTCATATGTGCCAAGCTGGGAGTTTTGAGTTTTCCCTCAGGAGCTGTCTGTGCATCCACAGAGTTCCTGGGATGGAGCCCATCACCATGCCTGGGAGGCCAAGAGCTGCCCTCATGAAAGCCTTGAGGCCGGTCAGGGCTGAGCACTTTTGGTCACTTCAGCCAGTGGCATCCACACATCCATCTTTTGGAGGAAACACACCTGTCATGTCTTTCCTAAGTCCCTGGCCCAACAACAAGCACTTCTGGCATGGTAACATCTGCTGATCTCATGTTTGGTCTTCTCAGCATTATCTGAATTGATGTATGTCACACAATCCATGCTGCTGTGGAAACAAGTAAAAGTAACGAGGTTGCAGGAGAGTAGGCAGAGTGGGTGAAGTACCCACATGCCAATGAGCTGAAGTTCCCTCACTGGGCACACAGACTTGTTTTAGCCAAGCCTGATGATGTCCCAACAGCTGGTGTAACTCAGGACATCTCTGTTCCAGATCCATCATCAGTACCAGTCAAACCCTTGTTTCTCATTTCTTGAGCAAAGGCACTGGACAGACACATCCCTTCCTGGGCTCACAGAGAAGGTGCATGTGCTCAGAGTGGAGACAATGCACACCCCTTGGCCAGGATCTTGCACGTGGTCCCAGGGATAGAAATGCCCTTTCCAGTATTGTCCAAGGAGTGCAACCAATCATGGGGTATGCAGATAGAAATGAACCCAAAGCAGGGCTTTAGAAGTTTCCTCATGTAAATTTTCCATACTGTTATTTGTCTTTTGTTGAAAACTGGTGTGTATCAGTAATTAATTGCTGAAAGATTAAAAGTGGCACTCATCTCACTGATAAGTTTGTCACAAAACTTATTTCTGGATTAGTTTAAAAGACTCTGGCTAAAATCCCTGATGGGGTTTGTGAACATCACGCTGAAATGTCACTGAGCTGGTGGGACCTGGATGTCTCCATGGCTGCTTGGAACACATCTGCCTGGGAAACTTGGAAGTGATGGCTACATTTCCACACGATGAGAAGATGCCACTGGAGTGGGAGAGGAAATTTCTCAGCGGATCGGTGGCCACTACAGATACCAGATATGCAGCACAAGTGATGAGGTGGGAAGAGAGGATTGAGAATAGTGTTAACTCAGGCGCTGCCAGAGAAATGTTTGTACAGCTGGAACCTGGTAAATGCCTGCTTGAATGTTCCTCCACAGGAGTGCATCTCATGTTTGGCACCAACAACCTTTCTTCTGCATGCAAGCACCAACAGGACCCCTCAGCAGAGCCCAGGCAGCTCTGGGTGGATCAGGATGGTTGGATCAGGAGTAAGGAGGCTACAGCCAGCTCTTCACCTCAACAGGATCAGGAAGCTTCTCCACTGCCCTCAGGAAGGAAGGGATGGGGTCATGCCCATCATCCTTAGGTGGCTGAGGTTCTCTGTGCCTTGGTCTGGGGTAGTGGGAGGCTTCAGGGAGAGATCAGCAGTTGTCCTGGCTCCATGGAGAGGCAGTGATTGGTGTAGCTGCTTAGTGGTCACTTGTAGCTGCTCTGCTCTCTTAATTTAGCCCCCCACAAGGTGCACATTGAAATGTGTAACTATTAGTGCTTCCTATTCAAGTAGGAGGGAAGAAACATGGAATTAGCAGGGCAAAATTCCCCTCAGGCATGTCTGGACTACAGTGCTGAAATCTGCAATGCCTTCACAGAAAGGTACAGACATCTCGAAACAAGTACTTTCCCCTTGAGCTTGACTTGGAAAGTGAGTGCAGCTGCCCTCGTGCCTGGTACACTCCACTTAATACTTGCACTTAAAAAAAACCATAACCACAGTATTTCTCTGCCTTCCTCTCAGGGTTTTCATGACTGGGATTTAGCACACAATCTATAGAGATATACATAAGGTGTCAACTGTTATTTAGGAATTCCTTCCTGGATGCTGCTTAACTTGAAACCAGTGAATTTGTTTCAGTGTTTAGTATGATGAGAAATGAACATAAATGAATATTAAGCATTAAAGTATCACAAAATTGCCTATGTCTTTCAGTTGCCCATGTGTTTGATACCAGCATATAGCATGATCACACACAACTGTCAAATAGGATGCTCTATATAGAAACAACATCAGCCCAAAATACAGCCACAATGAGTGTTGACCTGGTTCAAAGTTGCTTAAAGCTTACTGAGTTCTTTGAATCAGTGCACCAGTTTCAAAACACACTTTTGGATGTGTTTTGAATTCATACTTGTACAATGTTGCTGTTTATGCTTAAGCTACTCTTACAGTAATACAAACAAGCAAATATTTACAGTGGTGTGCTTGCGTAAAATTGAGCAGACTGATTTTTTATTTGCCACACACAAAAAAAAAAAAATGAAAAAAAAGAAAAAAGAAAAGAAGAAAAAAGAAAAAAAAAGTCGAAGAAGAAAAAAAAAAAAAAAAAAGAAGAAGAAGAAAAGAAAATTGCCTTGAGTCTCACAGCCTGTTTCAGTGTGCAGCAAGAGGGAGCTGCCCCAAGGGGAGCTGCTCACGTCTCTTCCTTATCCCCAGATACAGCCATGGCACCCGCAGGCGATTAAAGCAGTAGCCAGCCGGCTGCAAAGAACATGAAGCTACCACACATTTTTGACCACACAGAGCTTCAGGAGTACCACTTCCTCCTGTTTCTCTCTTTGATTCGGGACCCAACCAGATTTAAGAGTACAATAATCAGTTCAACAAGCTTAAAGAGCAAGATTTCAATTATCATGTTCCTACTAGGTAATTTCTCCTTCCCTTTTGGAGTGGCTGGCATGGTGGCAGCAAGATGACTCGTCACGGTTGTCCCAGACGTGCGTGCTGTCAGTGCCGATGCCCTGAGCTCCGGTGTCAGTGGCGGTCATAGGCAGCAGCAGCGGCTGGTGCGGCTGCTCCACGGGCGGTGGTGCTGTAGTAGTAGGGGGAGCCTGTGAGAGATGACACCACTGTGAGGAAGACAAAGGTGGAAGGGTGCCAGCTTGCAGTGTTCTGACAATGGGTGTTAGAGAGCTCTCCAGCCAAAGCTTCAATAAAGGCTGGGTAAATAGAATGAAAATTGCATTCATGCATTTGGCATGAGAAGGACGTTACTACTGCTTTGCATTGCTGCTTGCTGTTTGATACCTCCTTCCATTCCTTCACTCAAAACATCAACTTCATTTACTTCATCAAAGAAGTTAATTACTTTTCAGAACAGAAAGTCAAGATATTCCAACCCATATATACTACCATACTCTGACTTCTTTGATTTTCCCCCTCCTTTTAAAAGGAGGAGGTTGAACTCCAAAGCATTCAAAGTATTTCAATGAAAGCATTTGTTTGCCAAGAAAAGGTCTGAAAAATATTGGGGAAGATTCTCTGCTCTGCAGGGCTAAGCACTGGTAGCTAGGATGATTATCCAAGGATCACCAGGAACCTGGACTATTTGTTTGAATGAGGAAGAGTTTTTGACTGGTATCCAGAGGAATTTCAGTCTATCCAGCCAGCACCAGTTTTAAGAAACCTTCCAAGCACACCTGCAATTAAACCAACTCCAATCCCTCCTAAGAAGGATGTTTTCTCTCTTCAAGGTGCTACCAGTTTGGTCTGCAAGTCACAAGTTTCACATGCATGGGATGTAAGGCACATCACAGTGTGGAAGAGGCGCCCTGGAAGGACTCATACTCAGCTACATGCATCTGAGATTATAAGGGAGGTTTGGATAAGCAACAATGAGCCAATGAGAGTAGCAACAATGAGCCAATGAGAGTAACAACTCTGGGCTATTCAAGGCTTTAGGGTTTGTCTTCATGAGTGGCCCTGTCTGAGAGCTGCCTTCCATCCTAAGCTCCCTGCCTTCAACACACATAGGACAGCAGTCTGTCAGACATCATTCCTTCACAGCCTTGGATATGACTTGCCACAGAGGCAGTGACTTCTGCTGCTTCAGTGACACAGAGGAGCTGGCTGGGAAAAGGTGATGCCACCAGAACCCAGTGGGGACTGTGGACCCCTTAGGAAAGCATCAGCGACAGTGAAGCCAAAGGTGCATTTTTTGATTGGTAATTTCCCATCCCAGACTCTGGCAAACAGTGATCCTGCAGGTCCAATGGTTGCCCAGCCCCTGGGCATAGCCTGAGTGTGGCAGTTCCCCAAATGTTCTACCACCATGGCCCTGCACACCCTCTGGAGCTAGAAGGAGAACCCAGCTGGCATGCTGCATGACCCAGCAGTGCTGTTGGTAACATGCTCTGTGCTGAGCCAAAAGCCTTCCCCTCTGGGAGGCTGGAGAACCTCCTGCCGTCTCCTCTTATTGTACAGCCTCCAGGTGAAAGCTTTGCTGTTCACTCCAAAATTATCTGAGTGATTACTTGAGGGGAAAGCCCAAGCACAGAGTAAGAATCACACAGCCAGACTCTTAAGCGGAAGCTCAGAGAAAGTCACTGTTAACCACTGGCAAAGTGCAGGGCTACCTCACTGCTCTGGGTCCGACAGGATCAACCTGACAGGCAAGCCCAGCTGTTACTTCTAGACTGCTTTTTTCCAGAGTGCCACATTAGGAGATCAGCTCAGGCTTCATTACCAGCCTCCAGCTTTTCATTTCCATGGGAGTACAAGCTATTGCATCCAAAAAAACAGAGCGCAGGCAGCATTTGCTCTCACCCAGTGTGTACAATACTTAGCACAGTCGGTCAGAAAAGAAAACTTCATCATGATCAGTGTCCTACCACAGCATGTGGCACTCTGCTTCTGCAACCCTGAGGGGTTGGAAACAGAGGGCTTCAGCTACTGCACAGTGCTGTGGCAAAACAGGCACTAATACGCAGCGTGTGGGTCTGTGCTGTCCTTGGTTGCATCCTTAGTGACCCAGACAACCAAAATCAGACAAACCCATTGCAAAGGGCTGGGTTTAAACAAAGTAAAGCAATCTTCAGGAGTGTGGTTGTAGCTAACTAGAAAGCTAACTAGAAAACTAGAAAGTTTTACTGCACACAAGAATAATTCAAGAGAGTCCATTAAATCAATGGCCAGGATAAATACTTGCAAAGATGTCCATATACAAACTCCTAGGCAGGAGCCAATCTGACCTAGGTTTATTTACCAAAAGTTTAAAAATTTTAAGCCACAGCTAACGGTGTTAAAGCAGATCTCTTCAGCAGATCATTCCATTTATGTTAGCAGAAGTGTAGTCTTGTGTTATCTGCTGAGGGCACCATAACTGCTGTCCTGGGCTGGGCAGATAGTCCTCTTCCAGGTAACTAACATCAGGTTAAGGAACCCCAGCCTCAGGAACTATATTTCCTGGAGAATACTGGAAAGCTCCAGAAGGGCAGGGAAAGCCATTCTCATGGGTAGCCAAAAATTAAATACCGTATACTTCATATCCCAGCCTCAAGCTATTGAAAGCACAGAAACCTTCCTTGGTCAAACTGGCCACTCTTGAATGAGCAAAGGCATAAGTTAAGAGCTCATCAGACTTTGAAATGTACATACCATGTCTAACTGGGGTTTTGGGGATGTTCTTTGGTTGGGGCTGCTCTTTTGGGGGTACCCAGTTTGCTGGCCCATGTCCCCTCATGGCCAATCCAGCTGCACAGATGTCCTTGGGGATAATGGCAGGCAGTACCTTGAGGTAAAACAGTTCATAGGCCACTGAAGAGCCAGGTGGAACTGCTGTCCTCACCCATCACAGCACCAGGAGGTCACTGTGAAGCAGGCAGTGGTGGTGGTCAGGAGAGATCCCAGTCCCCACAGGCACTAGCACTAACCATGGCAGCTCAGCTCAGGCAGAGGGGTGAAAAACACACAGGAGGGCTCCAGCAGCACAAACAATTTCACCAACTCAGGAGCAGTGTGTAGGTCCCACCAGAGCTGAATGCAGTACTTTCTGAGGTTTTGGGGTAAATGGGGTCTTTTGGGGGTCAGAGCCTTTTTCTTCCCACTCTCTCTTCCTCCACTGCTGTTCTGACTCAGTGCAGCTGCAAAAAGCCCTATATTTCTCCCATGCATTCCAAAGCCCTTATATTTCTCTCAAGTTAGATTTTGCCAGTTTGCCTTTCAGCTGTGCAATCAAAGAAGCTTGTATTTAAAGTGAAAAATGAAACCACTCACTCTTCCTGTCACCATGCCCCCATCCAGAACAGACTAGTCCATCCTTCTGTCATTTTTCCTTTCTAATTCATACTATCATCAATTTATTTCTTGACACAGTCATTTCTAGTGCCTACTTGTTCTCTAATCTTTCCACAGAATCCCACAGAGGAATTGAATCTAATCCTAATTGAGAGGCTTCAAACCCTGCCCTTGCATGATGCCTTGCCAGCACTGGCAGACATGGCACTGCAATGGCAATGCAGCCAAACCCTCCCAACCAGCATACAGGGACCTCACCTGTGTGAGCAGGGACACTGCATCAAATAGAACTCACAGTGAGCAGGATTGAGCCAAATGTTACAAGCCAGCATAAAACTGATTGTTTTTCTTCATTAGACAAGTGTTGCTGTTATCTGCCCTTAGCATGCACATGTTGAGCTGATCCTATGCTGGTGTGCACCAGTATGTGCCAACAGTAATGGTCTGAGCCCTACACATGCATGTTTGCCTCCCATGCACTCATGCATGTGCTTCTGTATACATCCCTGCACTGTACTGCTTGCAGGTCATTTGCAGGACAATGTGGGGAAAAAAAGAAAAAAACCCTGATGTTCCTTCCCTCAGCTCTTTGTCTGGCTTTGAGATGGAGACACCCACTCCAGCCACTAAACCAAACCACAGAAGTGGCCAGGGTTTATGTCCTCTTGCCAGTACATACCTCCAGGAACTTGGGGTCTGTCCTCACTCTTGCTGTGGTTGAGGTGAGACTGAGTCATCCCCCACAGCAAAATCTATCATGTCTCTGACACCAAGAGAAGTGTGGGTGCCATCAGGGCTGATGCAGAATGCAAGAGCATGAAGACACTGAAAAGCTACAGCAGATAACTGACTTCTTCTGCCCCTGCTTCTGTTGACCATTCTGGAGGACCATGGCTTGATCGTCTGCACTTCCCCAGGAGCCATGGGGCACAGCACTCGAGACTGCCCCGGAGAGAGGGAAGCACAGCCCCCATCTGCACTGGTTTCATGACAGCTGGGGCAGAAGAGGCTTGGTGCCTGGTGCAGGGAAGAGAGAAGCACCAAAGCAAGGGCAGAGCAGACAGTAGGGAATGATGAGTAGCTGGTGCTCTGCTGGGGCCAGACAACCAATCTCCAGTGTCTGCATGAATATGGTTGTACCTTCCACTGAAGACAATACACCCCTCTCTGCTGCTCCACACCTACAGGGCAAAGACTGGGGAATAAAAACCAAAGCTTTCTCACGATTCTTATCTCTCTCTCTTTACTCTCCCCCAAACATAAATTTTCAATCCAAGTATCCTTTCCTCCACTTGCAAATCATGGCATTTTTCCTTTTAGCTCCTCTTTCACAGGTCTCAGACTTGTGTGATTGCTGTGGTGCAATTCTTCCTTGCCAGCACAGGGAATTAATTGAATGTAGGTGCTGCTAAGTGCTTACAGTATTACACTTTCATCTCAGTGAAAGGAGCAGGACTTTGTAAAACAAACTGTGTCAGGCAATGTACCAGTCCTGATTAATTTTGTCAAGGTTTCTGCTCTGAGGCCGATACTGCCAGAGCTTGTTCTCAGGAGAGAATTACTAAATGCACTCACGTATACTCCTGAGAGGAGTGGAAGCATCCTGGATATAGTTCAAATTAACCTATTCTCCACTGCATGTGCCCAGGCTCATCACACAGCACTTTCTGGGTGTGCAAGGAGACTTGGGGCAGGTTTTAAGGGCCCTGCCACAGACTCCTCCTTGTCCTAAATTACCAGTGAGATTAGCAGACACTAGGGAGAAGGGATTGCAGGATCAGGCTTCCAGTGACAAAGGTAGAGCTGTGGATAAGAAGGATCTCTGCAAGGCACAGGAGACATCTGACCCACACCGTGGCTGATTGCAGACACATTCTTGATCAGATCATACCACTGTACTTGGACCTATCCGTGGTCAGACAAGGGGATTCCCTCTCCAGAAAACGCCAGTCTCCCCCAGTTCTGTGACCAGACTGAAATGAAATGGTAAATTCATCTTTAGGGCTTGCTGCAGAATGAAAACTCACGGGTTTTTTGTTTGTTGGTTGGGTGTGGGTTTTGTTTGTTTGTTTGTTTGTTTGTTTTCTTTTTTTTTTTTTTTTTTTTTTTTCTTTTTTCTTTTTTCTTTTTTCTTTTTTATTTTTTCTTTTTTCTTTTTTATTTTTTCTTTTTTAATGTTGAAACAAATTATATTGAAGAGGACAAAAATAAGGAAGTCAAGATTACATATTTTACATTTTCCAACATAAAAAAAGGGGAAATAATCAGCATTGACATTATAGCATGAAACACTTCAATCTCAAGAAAGCTGCAGTTTCTGGAAAAATATTATAGCCTCTGATTCTTCTTGCCCTTGCCTCATTTAAACACATGTTCACAGCATGCTGCTGAGTAAATACTGCTGAAGAAATCCTCTCCAGCCTGAGAACGAGCTTTGCTGTGAGGAGCACACTATCCCTGTAACTGCCCATATGTTGAAGATGAGTTGGAATTTGCCCCCCAAATGCATGATCCAAAAAGGAAATGAGAAAAAGAGGATGAATGCAGAAAAAAGGGAATGGCACAGGTAAAAGGTCCTGGCAAAAAACAGTTGGTCTCATGACCAGCCTCTGTTTAAAGTCTTCTGCTGACCCAGACCTACCCATCTCCAGCATCTTCAGGGCATCACAGGGACGTACCTTGCCCAGCACCCTGGACAGCATGCTCAGAGCTGGTGTAGGCCCATCATCTCAAATAAGGAGCTCAGCAGGCCATGGGTGCAACCTGCTGCTGACAGAATGGAAGGGCCACTGCCCACGCCTGTGGGGATGCTCAAGAATGGCTTTGGGATGGCTCCAGATAGTGTGCACACCCTCCTCATGGAGGATATCCACAGGCAGGAACATAGTAAACAGCCCAAGAGCCTCTTGAAAAGCCCTGTCTTCATGCAGAAAAGCAGGATGAGAGCTGGGTTGTCATTTATTTTTAGTATCATGCCAATTTCTTCAACACTCTGGAAGGAGAATTTAAAAGTTACGCAAAACCTGGCTTCCCAGGCCTATCCATGATGCAGAGCATTGCTGAAGCAGCTTCCCTGATTCAAAAGGAGTTGCAAAATAAGAAATAAAGAAAGCATGGTGTATGCTCTTGGCTCTGGCAAAAGCATCTTCCCCACTCTGCTTAACCAAAATTCTGCCAGCACCACTGGCTGTGGCCATGGAAACAGTAGGTTTGAGCACAGGGACTCCCCTGGCTTTGTGCAGCTATGCCCATCCATATTAACTGAAGATCTGTCTGTTGATTTATGATGGAAGCGCTAACAAACCCTTAAATGTGGCACAGCAAATAACAGCATTATACCAGCACCATGGCATGAGAGGCAGAGGCTGCCTATTGCTCCCAAAGGATTTGTTTAAGGACAAGAACCATGATGAATACAGCCTGGGTGGTTCAATTACATGGGGACTCAATTACTTAAAACAAAGAAAGTGGATGAAAAAAGTATGACAAAAATTCAAAATTATTTCGCTGCTGGAGGTCACATATAACAGCCCTGTCATCCATAAATCTGGAAATCTCTAAGGCATGCTACTCCTGTGTTGAGAGATGACAATTAATTGGTATTTTACTTACCTCATCCATGCAAATTATGCAGGGAAAAAATCTAATTACTGCATGCTACATGTATATAAGGTCAAAGTGGGCCAGCTTTTGACGGGGTGTAAAATGGATTATGTTTATCCTTCACATGAGGGCCATGATCCTGCAGGAGTTACAGGGTTTCTGTCTCCCATTGCTCCTAGGGACCATGCTGGCATCCGTGAGGCTGTACCAGTGGTCCCTTGCTGAGGAGAGATGGAGTGGGCATGCATACAACTGGGAAGCAAACACGACACTAGATCAGGGACAAATGCAAAGCAAATGCGCGAGCAAGCAACGATGGCACAGGAAGCAGTGGAGCTTACAATTGGATATTAGCACACTGGCACCACAAGTTTTGTCTGAACAGGGACCTTTACCCTCAAAAAAATGGTGACCCTGCTTTCCAGCAATACACTATGTCTTTGGAAGGATTTTTATCAGAAGCAGGAAGACAAGATGTTTAGGCTAGGTCTTCTTGTTCGGTAAAGGGATTTAAGAGCAATCATGCACCCCAGTGGAGACCTGCAGTCCCATTCTGGGTTTAAGCATGACTGAGGACAAGCTGGGAGATATTCTGCCCGCCCCAGGGCTGGGCAAACACTGCACATCTTGCACTGATCTCGCAAGACAGGGGCAAACACTTACCCAGGAGTCCAGGGTTGGGAAACCTCCAGGAGTCGTTGTATGTTGAATATTGTGGATGGCTGTACGGGCTTCCAGAAAACTCGCTCCCTAAGTTAAAGAGACAAAGAATAAAAGGTCATTTGATTTGGGATGACAGTTACCATTCTGGGGTAAAGGGGCTGTCCACTGTGTGCTCTGCTCCACTGACAGCCACAGTAAAAGCTCTAGTGGACACTCTGCCTTGAGGAAGGGGAATATGGGTGGGTAAATTATTAAGTAGATGGGTGCAGACATATTTTATGTGTCTTTTTTGTGCTGCAGCCCAGGCCCCCTGAACCTGCTGCAGGAGCAAGGAAACGGGGAAGGCTGGATAAACCTCTGGGACACACTGATGGGGCTGGCCTTTGCCTCTCCAGCCGTACAGGACTCAGGGTGATAAGCATAATACAAGGACAGGGCTGTCCAGATACAGTCTCTGCTGCAGGAGAGGATGAACCAGCCAATTTTTAGATATTGGATACCCTTCATGGAGAACATGGTCATGGTCCCAGATATTTCTCCAATACTGTAAGGAGTTGGAGATGAGACATTTGCATCAGTTTCAGATGGATTTGAGCCCTCCAGACAAAGGCACAAAAAGGCTTGAAAAATTACAGCTATTTATCTCATCATCAGCTCCAGTTCTTCCCATCTTTTCTCTTCACATGTCACCTGCTTCATACTTCAGCTGCAAGCTCTTTAGAACAGAGCCATGCACCATGGGGCTCTGACCTGGCCCCTCCGCCACACAAATACCAATGCTGCTGCTGTTTTATTAGGAAATGTTCCTTGAATTACAGATTTCCTCCTCTCTCTCTTTCTTCCTCCTTCCCTTCATCCTCTCCCACTCGTAAATATATAAAAGCACAGCACAGCACATCACAGCAGGAGAAAGGGTATGTTTCCTAAGGCAAGATTTGAGGGATGACAGGCCGCAGCAGATGCTTGCCATGACCTTTGCCTGCTTTGGTCCTTGGCATTGGTATAGCCACGACCCCATACCCAGAAGCTGCCATAATCCCAGCTAGGCAGTGGCCCCCTGACACCGTGTCCTGAGCACCTCAGGCTCAGCACCTCTGTCCCATACAATCCATAGACCCAACCTGGAGACCACATCTGGGTCCCCTGGCCAGTGGGTGGCCAGGGTTTAGGCCATCTGCTGGCACACTGGCCCTAGGGAAGAGGGGATAATGTCACCGAAACACAGGGTAAGTCCAGGATGGCTTGATCTCCACATGATTCTGCTTCAGGGAAAAAAAGCTGCCTCTCCGCCTGCATTGCAAGATGAACAGACTGAGTGTGCTGACAGCAGGACCAGCTCATCACTAGTCTGCTACAGGAAGTTTCTGTTAGCATCTCTTCCTTGTTTCTTTTCTGCATCCCTTTGGATCCATGAGACTACATTTACCAGGACAACCTACTCTCTCTCCCCAACACAGCTTCCACAGAGAGAAGGTACCAAGTCTGCAGCAGCAAGCACTTCCAAACTCAGCACACCTTGTTGTGCCAACACAAGCTCAGAGTAGGTTTTCCTTATTGCCTCTAAGGAATGGCATTGATTCACCCTGAGCTACGAAAAATTGTTTCAAACCTTTCTTCCCAGGGTTGGGAAGGTACACAGTACCTACAACTCTTCTCTGCTCCTGTCCCTATAGATGATGGATGACTTCAATGCCTGACGGTTACCTCTGTCAGAGTCCTCATTCTAAAAGAGTAAGGCACAGCAAAGTTGACAATGCCCAAAGAGATGTTAGGAGCTACTTGACATACTGCAGCCACTGACAAGAGCATCCCCATTGTCTTCCACCAGTCAGGGATCCATCTCTCTCCTGCAGGACATGGCAGCTCCTGTCTGGTCCTTCCTGCCTGTGCATCACCACAATTGAGGCTACTGTCTCACCCAGAGTCCTTCCTGATTCTTCCCTGCTTCTATAACCCCTGGGCTTCCAGCTCATCTCTGGCCCAGACCTGCATTGGTGTTTTCCCAAGCCTGCAGAGCACACAGACAGCCTTTCTGGGAACTTCACTTGTGAGAGTCATCATGTTTCCTAGTCCTGAAGTCATGGTGACATTCTCCTGGCAATCTGTGGCACACAGAAATCCTTTCATCCTGTGGGTGCCTCTTCTACAGGAAGGCTGTAACACACCACGTTCCCCAGGGGTTGCATTTCTTCCTCTCCACAGGGAAGTGAGATTTTCAAAGGTTTAGCCCTGGTTCAGTTGCACAAAACAGCTGTGCTGTCTGACTGACACAACACACAAAAGCAGATGAGACTGAGTCTTGCTGCTGCATCCTCCCTGAGAGCTGTGCAGTGCAGGGACAGAGGAACAAAGTGGACAGGACAGCAGGACAGACATAGATCCCTGTTGAGGGCTGTTCGCACAGAGTGCACAGAAGAGCTTGTCCTGTTCTTCGTGCACTAGCAGCAGCCCAGGCTTGAAATAAAGCTCCCAGTAAGCTGTTGCATGCCTGCAAGAGCTTCATCCCAAGGGGGAGCATTCTCCCCTTGGATGACACAACACCTCATTTTCCGCTGTCCCAGCACTCTCCTCCTCTCCCTCGATCCCCTCCTCCCTCCCTCCCTCCCTCCCCTCTCCTATTTTCCTGGAGCTGCACATACCCAGTCCATTCCATGCTGATGCTGTGCATGCCATGGAGTGGGCAGCAGCACTTTCCAAACGTTTATCACTGCTGCAGCAGGGCTGTGGGTGGGAATGGGCTGACATTTCATTGTTTCATCCTCTCCTGTCTTGCCCTCCTCCCCCACCATCCCCACTGCCCTCCTCCCCACACTCACACACAGACACACATCGTGGACCCTCTCTGGGGGATGCTCCAGTGCCTGTCAGGCTGAGGCTTCCAATTCTCTGTTTTTTATGCCTCAGTGGTCAGGGTGTCAAGCTCCTGCAGTACAGACCAGCCAGAAGCTCGAGGAGTCACTGAGCACCATCAGCTCAGTGACAGTATTGCTTGCTTCTTAACATACTCTGCATATCCATCAGCCTTGCCGGGGGAGGGGGGGAGGGGGGAATACCGAGAGAGAGAGGGGGAGAGAGAGAGAGAGAGAGAGAGAGAGAGAAGTAGGGCAAGTAGGAAAATGAGAGGAAAGAAACATGAAAGAAGGGAGGGGAAAAGGAGAAGAGGGGGAGAAAATCTTAAGCCCTGTTATTACCACCATAGGACTTGGGCAGACAAATGGTACAGCCATAAGTGAAACTAAGCCAGATGAATGAACACTGCATGACTGCCTCACAAATTTCACCAGATATTCCAAGGTCCATCAACTACACTTCTTGACAGCACTTCTTAGCAGACAGCCCTCACCCCATTCAAAAACAAACACCACGGATCAGCCATCCAAGGATGCACACACGCACAGCATGTCGTGCACACTGACTGCCGCAGCATGAGGAAAGGGTGGGAATCAGACACATCCCTCCTTCACGTGAAATAGTAAGCTTCCTCCTCAGTAGTTCTCACCTCACTGAAACACAAAGACACAAAACAAAGGACTCCTGCCAGAGTTAGTTCACCTCTGCCACAAATCTGACTCTACACTCCACATACGGCTGTAGCCCAAAAGGGGTCAGACACTTCCATCACCCTGCCAGAAGAAGAGGTAAGGAGGGGAAAGAACAAAGACTGATTCCCAATAACACTGCTGCTACAAGCCAGTGGCAAGCCCTGGGATATGCATTCCACCCTGAGAGAGTGGGACGGAGATAGACAGTTGGATGGTAGTGGATGGATCTTCTGAGGCTGCAAAACAGTAATGTCCACTCTGCAGCATTTTTTCTCTGGGGACTGTCAGCTCATGTTTACCAGTCTTCTTGGTTTTGAGGTAAGCTTCCTGAAAATTTTCTTTCTGATTTGTGGAGAAACTGAAAAGCATGAGTGTAAAAATCTCAAGAACAAAGAAATGAATGAAAAATATCACCACGTTTTTCACACTGCTGTGGCTTTAGAGAACTGCTGCTGCAGGGAATGGGATGGATGCAGGTACATCCATATATCAGTACCGGGCACAGGGCAGGAGGATAACAGAAAACTTTCTGCCCTGCAGAAAGGCAGAAGGGTGTCAAAGCGTGGCCAGCTCTTACAGAAGAGCCCATGTTCAGCCCAGGTGTGGAAACTTCCCAGGATGGAAGAAGCCTGACCATTGTCATTGCACTACACCATAAAACATGCAGAGTACCTGGCTGCAGCCCTATGAAGCACAGGAGTCTTGGGACTGTGTGACAACACCAGCAGAAAACAGCAGATCAGACAAACATTATTGTACTGGTACTTTTGGACTGAAAAGCAGAATTTGAGCAAATAACCTCATGATTATTAATCTGCATGAATTAGAAGCTCTGGAGCTAGTACAGCTCAACAAGAATGCTGGAGGTTAATTTTTGGGGTTGTTTTTCCTTCTTTCTCTCAGGGAATTTTCTCCCTTTTGCTGCCTCAGAGATGATAACTACGATACTTAGACAAAAGATGTGGCTGGGAGGAGGAGGAGGAGGGAGAAGGGTGCAGTTTGCTACCATCTCTTGGCTGGGGCGATTTCTCTTGGGAAATACGAAGATACTACAAGATTTTGGCTGGGGAGTGTGGGGCCGGGCTCTGCCTTAGCTCACTCGCCCACTCTCAGGATCAGAGGGGGTACAGTTGTGGTCTTGATGCCGGTCTGCTGCTGTGGGAAGAATTTGCCACCACCGCAGAGTTCTGTCCTTCACTGCTTCTCCTTACCTTTGGTAAGCCTTTGCTTGTAGGAGCAGCTGTTGAACTGGGACCTTTTCAACACTGGAAAAGACCCTCACCATCTGCTCAGGTGCCTCTGGGGAAAATCTGAGACTCCAGAGGGAGCATCTCCCAGCTGTCTCCAGGAGCCCAGCTGCCACTGTTTGTGCCCCGCTGCTTTCTGCCACTGCTTCAGGCTTCGTGCTACACTTTACCCAACACCCTGGGTATGCCCAGACCTCCACAGCTCCTGGCCTGGCTTTGGAGAGATTTCGCTACACTTTGTTTTGCCACCCCAGATGTGCTCACCTCTGCTGTTCCAGCCTGAGGTTCCTGCTACAGTTCATTTCACCAGCCAGTGGGGCACTGAAAGTGGCTGCTCCCCATCAGTTTGCCAAGGAAGCCCCTTTTCTGGAAGCCCCTTTTCTATCTCTTCTGCTGCCTCACCCGCCATTACCCGTGCGGACAGATGCGGCCAAGCTGGTACGACAGCGCACAGCGCCCCCTGCAGGCGCGGAGGAATCATCGCACCTCCCTGCCCGGCCCGGAGCCAGCAGCGCCCCTGCCGGCCGTGCCTGGAACTGCACCAAAAGGGAAGGGGCCTGCGGCTGAGAGAAGCCTGTGGTTGGATTTCTGGTTTTGCCTGTTTGTTGGTGCTGATGTTGTTGATTGTTTGCCTTGTTTTGTGCATATATGTATGTATATGTATGTATGTATGTATGTATGTATGTATGTATTTTAGTAAAAAACTGCTATTACTTTTCCTGTATCTTTGCCTAACAGCCTGTCATTTCAAAGTTAAAATACTTTGCAGGGTATGAGGTCGTATTTTCCATTCCAAGGGAGGGTCCCGCCTACCTTGGCAGGCACCTGCCTTTCAAACCAAGACAAAAAGCCAGATACATGCAGACAGACACAGGTTTGGACACTTTCTGCTGAGTTTTCTCAGGCACCGGGTTTCTGCACAAGCATTTGGGACATGGACAAGCCATCAGGAACACGGAGGTAAATGCTTGTAACAGTTACTAGTAATATAACATGCAGGTGACGGATCTGCGGGCAATACAACATGCAGGTGATGCAATGTGTCTTCCCCCCTGCCACAGCCATGTGACAGCTCCCAGCTGTCACCAAACAGGGAGAGTGACCATGACCTGGCAGCTGTGCCATCCCTCCTGCCAGAGTTGTTGCAGTCGTTGGTTTCTCCACTAGTGTTCACTGCTGGGCGTTTTTGTTAACCAAGCTCTGCACTTAGGACAACATGTTACTCATCCCTTCCATTTGGCAAGGAATTAAAACAAAACAGGAGAATCAGTATTCAATAAACACAATGGCTTAAGAGACAAGAACAGCCGACTGAGGGACAAAATGCAGAGTTAGGCCAGAGCAGCAACATCCTTAGCACTCCTGGGGTGTTTGGGTAAGTTTAAAAACAATCTACTGTATTTTTCCCTAGGTTGTTTTCATGCAGACAAACCCACTTCCCTGTTAGTCCAAACTCCTGGTGCCTCTACCTTTCCCTTCTACCAAGGGATCTTACTGTAACTTTTAAAAATTAACATTCTCATGACTTTTATTTGTTTTCTATCATTTTATTTTGAGGAAGTAATCACATGGATCATAAATTTCTTCAGTGAATTCCAATAACAATCATTACCCTGGTAAGCAAAGACATGCTTGACTGCATGGGGAGCAGGCATAAGCACTGCACTGAGCCGTGTGTTCACACCCACACATCACTGGCTGACTCTGTGAGGCAGCAGCTATCCAAACACAGCATGGAAATCTGTTACATCAGAGTTCTGCCTGCCACTAGGCCTGCCATTGCCTGAACTGGAGGATATAAATTAAAGCTTCTCGTCACCCTGGGCCAAAACCACCCTAGAGATAGGTTCATGATCCAGCAGCTCAGGCAGCATCCCACATAACATCAGAGGGACAAACAACTGTGGGGAACCCTGAAGGGGAGGAAAAGGGTCTGGGCTCTCAGCAGAGAAGAACAACATGGTTTTACCTCAGGAACATGAACTTTCCTCTCCACACCAAGCCATTGCAATGGATTAGGGTGAGAGAGAATGAGGTTTGCAGTCGTGTCTGTGAAGCTGTGTATCTGAAGCTCACAGGACTCATTACTTTAGAAGTTTTCCCCATGAACAGGAGAGCTAGGAAAAACCTTTCAGCTGATGCTCCATGCAAAAAAATATGCTGGTTTACATCACTAACATATTTTTGACAGTTTGTGACAATACAAACAAAATTCTTCTGTGAGGGTCATGGATTTGTTTGTTTGTTTTTTAATCTGTTGTTTTCCAAATAAATATTTTCCTTTTAAATTCAGAGAAATACTGAATTTTCAAATTGAGTTCAGTGAGACTAAAAAAGAGAAAACTCAACCAAAAATTTCAATGGTAAAATAACCCTGCCTCTGAAAAGACGAACTGCACCTTTGAAGAAAAGTCCACAGTAATTTTTATTGTTGGTTTTTGTTTTGATTGAATCTTGGACTTTTGTCTAATTTCAACATTCATTAGCAAACAGCAAGATCAAAGATTGGTCTAGACATTGGTCTAATCTATCAGTTACATTTAACCTGGAGGAGTAGCAACTCAGGGCATGCCACAGGCTAACCACCAGTCATCTGCCAAATATTCTCCTGGCCCCTCACCTGCTCTTTATGCAGAAGTCCCACAGGAGGAAGAAAATGGTTCACTCTGCTTTTGGCTCTGCAGACCAACCACACTTTGTTGCTAACTTGCCTCCTCTAGACCATGGCTAGCTAGCCTACATGCTACAGAAGTGCCAAAAAATGGGGGAAATTACCAAACTACAGCTCTACTGTAACAAAGCAGGTATTTCAGAAAAGGTTCCCCTGGGGAAGAAGCTGAGCTGAGGAAAATAACAGTATATCTAGCAAAAGCCTTCCATGGTTCACCCAGTTTGTCTCAATGAAGATACTCAAGGTCATAACCAGCTAACATCCAGGACAAGCCGGTGGGATTCACAGATGAATCTTTGAAGGATAGGCCTGGAGAATTTTCCCAAGATTGATTCAAGAAACTATACCAGGATCAATGACACGTCCAATATGTGGCCATGGATGCTGAGCCAGACCCCCCTTGGAAGGATCAGGCAGCCTGGGGGGCCAATACACCCCTTTCAAATGCCACTCTTGTGCCCATTCCTTCAAGCAATGCATACTCCACCCCAAAAAGATGTATCTTCACTCTGAGCAGAGTCACATGTGATGGCAGCCCCCTGAGCTTACATGGTACTTGGGCTAGCATGGGTTGTGGTGGGAAAAGCCTTTAATAAAAAGAAATGTTTTTCAAGGGGGCTGAAAGATGTCATTTTGGAAAACCTCTACAATTAGTAGTTTCAAAAAAAGGAAGCTGCTTTTCAACACACCTGAGATCCTCTGCATCTGAATGGGAAGCTGGTCTACTCATTGAACCTGCACTTACCTGGCATTGTATCCAGCAATCTATTTATTGTCACAGGAAAGAAGTGAAAAAAGCATTAATAATGGAAAAATGGAAATGCTTACTGATGATTAATATCCCACCCCTAGCCTTTTTTATTCTGATGATGGAATTGAAAATAATAGATTTCAGCAAAACAACAGCCCTCACAAATGTTTTTGAATTAAAACTTTTTTTACACAGAAAAAAACCTTCACTTGTTGATCTTAAATGAAAACAAACCCTGACAAAAAGTGAGTCCTCAGAGCAGTAAGCATTTTATCCATGTTCTTTCAACACAACATGACAAAATTACATCGAACATTTCATCCACCTTTAGCCAAGACAGAGTGTCTGGAGCTGTGATGTGCTGCAACAGTCAGGCGTACCCCGAGACGTTGGCATTCACAGGCTCCTAGGTAGTGCCACTAATCTGTATTATTAATTAACATTCTGCCTCTAGGAAGAACTGTCAGAAAATGCGGCAATAACTGTTAATTACAGGGCTAGTGGTATAAGCCAGACTCTGCTTTGGCCGCTGAGCACCTGCAATGCCCTCCTTAAACAAATCTGAACAAACAGAGGAATACTTTTTTTTGTTAGAAATGTTTTCTTTCCTAAAAGCAGGAAGAACAATCCACTTTTCTTTTTCCCCAAGAAGTTACAATATATACATTTATATAAATATACAAAATTATACACTTCATGTTCATTTACCTACACTATCACAGCAATACAGCTGGATGCCACCTGAATGCTGGGGACAAAACCCAGGGTCTGCTCCCATAGCAGGTGGGGTATTGCATACAGAGCCTCTGGCAAGGGGACCAGGCAGTCTTTTCCTGGGATGTCAGGGACTGCAGCAGCAAGGGTGCACGTACAGAAACACACCCCAGATATAAGGACAGACACACACACACACTAACAAAGACCCGCCAACATGGACACACAGATGTGTGCATGCTCCTTATATATGCAGGCTTGTAAATCCACTGACAAATCTGCTGTAAGTGAATCAACAGATAACTTATAATCATCTATGACCCCTCATACACTCAACAAAAGCACATCCAGTCCATGTCTATCCCACCTTGCAATCACTGATTAACCCTTCAGAGAGCGGCTGAGGCTCAGCCATCCCCCAAATTTTCACACATGTGTTTTTAAAATTAAATTAGCCCCTACTTTGGCTAATGGTTCCTTTACATCAGCCAAGGAGAAGTTTATCACAGTTGTGCTTGGAAGGCACTCGGTCACAGAGAGCATCTCTCCAAAGTTCTCAGTCCCATCAAGACTGCCAGTTGACTTCTAATGAAGGTTGTATATAATTCTGTGATCACTCAGTTTTGCCAGTCTTTCTCCCTCATTTTGTCTTTACATTAGCCAACACTGGTCAAAGATATAGTATTTTAACGGTTCTGAGTGGGCTGTCATATTGTAAGAAAACAGTAACATGCAGATTTTTGTAACAGTACTGCATTTCCGAGAAGCTACAAGGCACAGAAATCCCATCAATGACTAATGAGTTGTGGGTTAAGGTGGACGTACCTTGCTGAGAAGTCACTGTAGTATTCTCGACCCGTGCTGCCTGCCATAAAATTTTAATGCTGCTTCTGACATATTTATGAAATACCTCACCTAGTCTTTGCAGGATGACAAAAAGATTTACATCCGCAATTACTGCAAGCACATAGGTTTTAGCTATGCACTTTAAACTTTTGTACACAAAGGTATTTAACTTTAATACAACAAAGGTAGGTGGTGCCACAGAGCAACCATATTGGAACTGCATTAGGAGAGATTTATTTCTCGATACCAGAGGACAATTGCCCAGCTCATCTGAATATAGGATGGCATTGCAATTAATTGCAATGAGGGGTCTGCCCCTTCCCTCTCTCAGCTGCCCCTGTAGAGTCATCTCCCCTCTCCACCAGCCACTGGCATGCAGACTCTTGGAATCTCAGGTGGACCTAGCAGCAAGAAGCTGCACTGCCGACAGTGGTATCAAGATCAGCAAGCCACACACGGCATGTGCAGAGCCTCTGTACCACTGCTGCCAGATATGGGGCTGGGAATATTCTGCTGCTCTGCCCAGTTGCTCCATCTGCTCATACCAGACTGTCTCTCCTTAAGCCTGGTCTGTGGGGCTGCTGCAACCCTCTCAAAGCCCCCTTGCACCTTGTACAGAGTACATGTGAGTAGCAAAAGGTGGATGAAGGACACAGAGAGAATGCAGAGCATCAAGTACACAAGGGGGCAGGATAGATGAGGGTCACAGAGCAGACAAGGGACATGTGGCAGATGAGCAGCACAGAGTGGACAAGTGGCACAGAGTGGACAAGGGTCATGGAGTGGACAAGCAGGACAGGGGATCCATCCATGCAGAATGTCACTCCGTGCCTATGTGCCTAGGCACTCCCGACCTGCGCAGAAGTAGCCCTGTAGCACTTTAGGGTAGGCACCGCTTCACCTTTTTTGCTCCAGACTGACCAGTTTGGTAGTGCAGGTGGCATGAAAGGGTAAACAATTGACTCAGAATACTTAAGTTTTGCTATATGGTTTCTTCCCAAATTGGTGACAAAGGTCAAATAAAGTACCTTGTGGGATTAAATTCTCTGAGCTTGGCAGCAGAAATATTGCACTTCGTTCAGGTGAAAACATTTCACTCCATGCTTTATCCTGACATGAGCCTTTTCTGCAATTTCAGCCTTCTAATGACACTGCAATGTGTGGTTACTTCCAGGAAAGACAAATAATTTAGCTCATAGCAGAAGAAGATATAAGGTTACAAGCCACAGTAATATAGACTGCAAACATTGTAAAGCCTGGAAATTAAGCATTTTGGTAGCTTGACACATGCACATTGCTGCTGACATGGAAAGTGTCTTCAATTATATTCCAATGCAGGTGTGGGAACATGGGCAGGAAAGCATGTGCATGACTGAAGAAGCATTCCAACATCCTCCCACATCAGCACAATCTCAGCCATTCCTCTTGTGCCCCAGTCCCTGGTGACTGTGTCAGACCCCATCATGGACTGGCCATAGCTCACCTGGGACTGGGACAGCAGCTCCAGGAGAGGGCCAAGTCCTGCCCTTTCCACCAAGGTGGCAGCACTTTTGAGAGATGGAAGAGTCTCTTGCGCTCACCCCCCGTGTGGATGAGCTCTGCAAGCTGAACCACATAGAATCTCAGCATCTCAGCTGTTCTGTAAGACCAGGTTTCCAGCTGGACTGAAGGCTTTATTAAAGACTGGGGCTTTAGCACATTATCAGCATCTGCTTTCCCCACTTTGTCATTGTGGGGAGCTTGTGCAAGCTCTGAAATACAGACACACATCCCCAGAGGAGATGATGTCAGGTCTTCTGACACCAGAGATGATACAAATGAATGCCTGAGTGACAGAAGACAGATTGTTTCTCACTTAATTTCCACCACACTGCTTTGGTTCTACACTACATCCACATTACAGTCATCCTTTAAATGCAGAAAAAAATCTTGTCAACCAGTTTCAGGTCTTGGGGAATGTGGCAGCTCAGTCCTCTGGCATAACGAATGGGACACTGCTGGCAAATGCTTTGTAGCCTAAACGATTTCCAAATAATGTCTGCAGCTGCTTAGCCTGACCTGATCCTGCTGAATCAGCCACAAATGGTACCAAGGAAGAGAAGACACAAGTGGAGAAAGGATGACAGATAGGGAGTCTCCTCCCACACAAAGCAAGTTGATGCTTGAGACATCATGGCTTGTGATGGCACTTGCCCCAGGGAACCCATGACTCCCAAGAGCCCAGTGCACACCTCACCAGGACAAGGCTCCCCATTTAGTCCTGGCATTATGCCTTCTGACATCAGTAAATGTGCAAGAATCAAAGACAAGCTAGCCTGACCTGAGATGGTTCCTTCACCCTGAAGAAAGGTGGTAGGAGAAAAAGATGGGGCTGCACCAACACCCTGTGCCCACACCTTCAACAGACAAAGCAAGCAGGCCTTCTCCCACCTGAGCACTGTTTGTCCCACCATGGATTCTGTGCACACCTCTCCTCATGACTAAAACATCCATCTTGAAGTGGCAGTTACTTGGGACAAACTGTTGGTGGAGTAAAGCACCCAAGACTGACAGGATTTAATGCATCTGCTGCTGAAAGGACATCGAGTCAGTACAAGAGTGCTATTCTTAGTCTATGTAGGAATTGAGGAGGTGACATTTAAACTTCCCAGCTTACTCTGCAGTCAGTACAGTTTCATCCCAAACCTGCTGAGGTCATAAAAGACAGATGACTTATTCTCATCTGAAGTGACCCAGTGCCATATTTGCTGACAGAAACAAATGAACACATACTTCCTTCGAGAGAATCCTCACTTCCCCATGCAGACTGTCCCGCTTCTCCTGGCCCAGAACGTGCACCCCCTGAGTGGAGACACATTCTCAAATTCCTAGTTCCTATATCCCCTGTCCAGGGCTCACACCTGCCTCACACAACTGACCACACAATAGTTTTCCAACAAAAACAAATGGATAGCCTCTGCTTTAAACTGTGTTTTCAGAGGAAATTTCTGCTTTGGAAAAGGGGTAGTTCTTGGAGCACCTTCCTTCATTTTTACTGCATTATGTTATTTTAATTAACAGTTCTCAATTTTGATTTCTTTCTGTTACCCCATTTTATTTCTTTTGCACGGATCACATTATATTGAATAGCACTGCACTGCAATCTATTGTACTGTCTAAGCATTTTCATTTGTTTTTATAAAGTCTCAAGGAATCTAGAAAACCCTGGGAAGAGAATACTTTATTATCAAAGTATTTCATTTCAATTTGTGCCATAGGTATCCGTTCTGAGAACTGGGGTTTACCACAGGGTAGATGTTCTATGTTCAAACAGTCGTAACTGCAAGCAAACACTCCCCAGCAACAATCATAAAGAAGTCAAACCCACCATCTCAGAAAATAAGTCCAGCAAGTAGCAAAAAGACTGAATTAATGAACAACAGCCTGCAAAAGAATGGCTGCAAAGTCTCCCAAAACCTCTACAGGGGTCATCCTCCCACAGCAGAGGGGAGTGCTCAGGGAGCTGGGGATGGTTGGGTTCAGGATCTAGTCTGCTGCATTCCCTTGGCCACAAAAATGCTGGCAGCAGGAGACCTCCCTCTTATTGCAGGACAACTTCTTGACACCTCGAAGCTGGGCAGATATTGAACCCCTGTCACCCTGAGCTAGGCATGGCACACAATGCACACAGAAACCCCACCTGGGGATGGTGTATGAGAAGCCCCCTCTGAGACAAGAATCTCTCAGCAAGAGGTGAATCTCAGCAGGAGGTGGGCTAGCCAAGGTCTAATGCTCAGGAGGAAAGAAAACACATCATCCCTACCCTCACCACATGGAAGCACTGGACAGTTGGGCTGTCGAGCTCAGATGTGATGGGAACACAGACTTTACTCTCCCCGTCACTGTTATCAGCTGCCATGCTGTGTGATACGGCAGGAAAAGAGCAGCCATGTCACATTCCTGCTCATGCACACACCGGGCCAGGAAGTGCTTTCCCCTCTGCTTACTTTGGGGATCTCGGCATTTGCTCATTGTCAAACACAGCTTGTCTGGAAACTACCTGATTGATTTGATGGCTGGTCTGGCTGCTCCACACACCCCACATGTAAGGTCACCTGACACCTGAGCCACAGCTGGGAGCCCTGACAGATGCTGGGCACTTCGCAGGGCTCAAAGCTCCAACAATTTGCTGTTCTCAACCATAACACTTTTGTAATCTCCAATTTGTTAAAGCTCATTGGCAATGCCGTGTGAGGCTTAGAACACTGGGCACTTGAATCATAGAATCACAGAGTCACAGAATAACACAATGGTTTGGGTTGGACAGAACTTTAAAGTTCATGTAGTTCCAACACCTGCCATGGGACTACAACAGGCACTATACCAATTCCACTATCCCAGATTGCTCCAAGCCTCTCCAACCTGGCCTTAGATATTTCCAAGGATGTGGCAGCCACAGCTTCTCTGGGCAATCTGTGCAATATCTTACCACTCTCGTAGCTCTGCTACACTAATCCAAATCAGAATTTTCCAAAATCAGAACTAATGTAGGTGTCATGGCTTTCTAATTACAGTTACCTTATTGTGTTTTCACCAAAGGACAGCTGTCTGTAATGAAGAAACAAGAGCAAACAGGAGTGGAGCCATGAAATGCAGAAGCTGCAGCTGTGTGCCTCACCCTTGGCATGCCACATCTGGCTGGACACCAAGCTGTCACAGCCAGCACATTGGGGGTGCATCACCTGGGCGGCCATTGTCACTGCTGTCTTTGAGAGCCAGCAGAACAATGATATGTTAGCAAACCCTCTGTAAACCTGCTCCTGCCTTTGCAAAGGAGGATTGCAGTCTGCCTGCCCTCTCTACATACAGAGAGAGTGTCCTTAGTGCCCAAAGGAGACCCTGGGAGCTGCCTGAGTAGGGGCAAACTGATCCTGCACATGGTAAACTTAAAATCAGATCCATGTGCCAGGTCCTACACAGCATGGTACTGAGCTTTAACAAATCATTTTTAAATTTCTGGCTCTAGTATTTTGGGGCAGTTTATTGTAGCTGCCAGCATGAGAGAGTTCAAAATTAATGTATTGCAGAGGACAGAAAAATGTTTAGTAACATAGCCTCCCCTTAAAAGAAAAGAAATGCACCATCAAGAAAAGACTTACTAAATTCTCACAATTGCTTTTATAACCACCAATCTTGCTTAAATGTGAGCAGCATGTTGGACCTGTAACACTGAATGATCATTAACAGAGAACCATTCCCAGCTGCCAGGTCTCCCTGTGGGTACCTTGGAGAGGGAATGGTCCCATGGTTCCCTTCTGGGGATGTAGGAGAGCCCTCTGCCACCAGATGCACGCCCCTCTCTCTCCTCCCATTTTCAGGGACCATGGGCAGATATGGGGCAGCAGCATCCCATCACTGCCCAGAGCACCATCCTCTGCAGTGATGCTCCATTGAGCTTCACAGCCACAGACAACCTGTGAGTCTTGGCTAAGGCTCCAGAAGAAATTACCACAAGCCCTGGTTTCCATCCCTCAGTACTGAAAAATCCTAACCTCAACACTCTTTGATCCAAAGAGCAGCTTAACTTGAACACTGGTATCTGAACAGAGCACTCCCCTATCCCAAGGGCAGCATCACTCAAGCTGCTGGAGCCCCAAACCCTGGCACCATCTTAGGGTGGGGAGGGGACAGTTTTGGCATGGAGGTCTGGCTGGAAGACGCACCCCAACCCATAGCCCCCGGTGTCACCACTGCTGGCTGACGAGATAGATGGATTTGACTGAAGGTAGCCAAACTGTCACTCAGGAGGTGCCCCCTCGGTACTCTTCTGGCTGGATCTACTGGAGGATGGGCTTGCCTGAGCCCCTCCTGTCAGGGATTTCAAAGGGAACAAGCAGCTGAATGCGGATCTGACAGCTCGGCCGAATTAGGGCTATTTGCATGCTAATTTCTACCGTGCTTAACTCACAGGCAGACCCAGAGCGAGAGGCAGCCTCTGCGTGCTTGGAACAATGCTTGACTGATCTAGCTGCGTTAACGAGCAAATTATGGTAATTTTGTTATTACAAATGCATAGAAATTTCCAAAGAGTGGAGCAATACAATATGTTTTCTCTCCTCCTCCTCACTCCTAAATACAGACCTCGTTGTTTATACACACTTCACCTTGCTTACTTAATGTTTAGATATGTACAATGTCTCACCTCAACAGGAGGAGGCAGAAATTAAGGACAGAGCAGAGAGGGCCAGCAAAAGGAGAGCGGTCTGCCTTTGTCACGCGTGGGACACTGGAGACCACATCCTTAGCTGGAGTAAAGAGTGGAGGACCTAAACGAACCCAGGTGAGGGGAAGGTGGATCCAAAGGCTGTAGGCTATCCAGCATTTTATCTTCCTGCCCTCTTTACTATAATTTTTAAATCAATTCAATGAAATAATATCTGACAACATCATATTGAAAACAATATAGGTTTTATCTATATTCTGTGAAAGCATTGTAATTACATTCCTGACAGATGAGAGCTAAAACGTTTCTCTAGACTTCCAAGGTTCTGGCAGACCCTCATTCAAAGGGTACATGAGCAGAGGATAAACATATACCATTTACCTAACTGCTTCATTATTAATTAAAGGAATAATTTGTCAGCTGGTTTGCAGTTTGCCCCAAGATCTATATGATGGCGCAACACATAGTCCATCATAGATGATGAAACTTCTCTGGGATTTGTTTTCTAAGACTATAGAAGGGTGGGGAGACACTTTTGTGGAACAACCACAGACTTGGGGAAAAATGCAAAAAATTCACTTAACCAGAGAAGGCCACATCAGCACTTCTGTCGTTTGGTAGCAGGTCCTCTGACTGTGGCATTGAAGCCTTGTTTGTTTTTGTGTGCATCTGCAGGGGCTGAAGTTGTCTTTGGGGTGCACCAGGGGACATTTGTGTTTGGGTTTGAGCTGCATGAGCTGTTGAAAAGGCACAGGTGCCAATAACCCAAACACACATACCCATCTCAGCCATAATAGGAGCATGAAGCAGATAGAACAGATGGCACACTTGGGAGTAACTTCCAAGCTCCAAGGAGGTAACTTGCAAACTTTCTGCCTCACCAAAGAATTGTTAAGGTTTGTTCCTCATTTGCTTAAGTCCATCTAGCATAAAGAGCCAGAATCTTCTTTCACTAGCCAGAATGTCAATGTTCAAGTAACCAAGCAGTTCCAGCATTATACTGTACAACAGAGGAGGATCTGATTCACTGATGCCCTCTGACATCCCATATACTGCAATTTGGTTTCTCTGCCTATGGTTTTAGACATTTTATCTCTCAGCTGCTGCTCTTTTATTTCTTAAAATATTGTAATGAGATTACATTGCAACATGCTGTTGCAAAACATTGGCAAAGGTAGAGCCAGAACAAAAAACAATAACTAACTAAATTTAAAAAAAAAAAAAACACCCAAAAAACAACAATGAAAAAAACACAAAAAACCAAAACCACACACACACACAAAACCTCAAAAAAACCCAACCAACCAAACAAACAAAAAACAACAAACCAAACCCCAATAACAACAAAAAAATCCCCACAAAACCAAAAACAAAACTATGAATAAAATCTTCACTGTGCTAGCTGATTCAAATTCTACCAGTCTCTACAGACTGGATCCTGGTAGTCCCACTCATCCCAACGTCTGCCTCCTAACCCCTCCATGACACGAGGCTGGGCCCTGAACCCCTTGCTGCAGGCTAGGTGCCAGTGGACTGAGGAAGAGTGCTACCCCTTGCAGAGTCAGTGTGAGGAATAGCCCCAACAGGAAGAAGTCACACAACCTTACTGCTGCTCAGCATAAATACCTTCCAGCTACAATGAAAAAATGCATTTAAAAACCACGTGTTTTGTTTGCAACATCATCTCCTTCCCCTTCACACATTAGAGCAAGCATCTTCTCCTACAGAAAAGATTGCTAATGACAGTATTGCTATTTTTTATGCCTTTCTTTTCAAAGCCCAGTTTTGAATGTCAGTGTTTTCAGGTCCCTTTAGTCGGGTAATTGCACATAGACTTCTTATAAAGGAAATTCATTTGTTCAGGGTCACTGCATGGTTTTTCATTAAAAACAAATTACCGGTGTTCAGAAAGGACATCTGGGTTTCAAGAGTCCCATTAATGACTATATTCTCAGCATCACTATTCTGGAGAGTCTACCCTTTCCTGTCACCCAGCACACAGAGCCTGCCAGGAGAGGAGGGGATGGGGTGAACAGGAGCCCTGGGCAGGGGAAAAGGGGTGGCAGAGCAGGGGCTTCAACCCTGGAGATGGGAACAAGGAATGGGGGGTGGGGACAGAAACTGAGGGGAAACAGGGGCTGCTGTCCCAGCACTTCTAACACAAGAACTTGAATAAATATTTAAGTGAGTTATCATGGCTATGTGCATATGACCTGTGTTCAGCTCAGCTGCAGCATCATAAGCATGACGGCAAGGGCACACACATGCTGGAGGACACCACACAGGTGCGGTTTGTCGAAACCCCTGTCTCAGCAATGAAATTGCTGCAAGCCCCTCTGCCCCAGCACTGTCAAATGGGACGCAGCTTCTGGGATGGGTTGCTTGGAGCAGGCACACATACACCTCATGTTTCCCCTCTGTCCCCTTGCTGATGGCCACCATCTGCCCCACACATGGGAGAACACTGACCTTCAGATACATCTTGGGAGCAGACCCACGGACACAAGTAGTGATCTGTGAAGAGAGAACTGAGTCGGGGCTGGAAACAGGCTGGTGGATTGTGAAACTACAGAAGATCAAGGAAAGACTCCGGGCAAACAGCACTGGTCCCTGTCACCATGCCAGCTCCAGTCAGCAGGGCGGCAGAGCCCATTAAGGAGGAGGAACAGCACTGGAGAAAAGGCCCAGCTTTCCAGAGGTGAGGGAAATATGGCAGTTGTATGGTCACCGTGACTGGCCAACAGCTGCTTCTGAAACTGCTCTTCTGTTCCAACACTTCACCTCAGGAAAGGGCTCTCAGGCCCCCACACTGGCCAAAGAGCAAAACGCCTGCAAATATTGCATTTCCCAGCGTGTAGCTTGTTTCTGCTGAGCTACCAAAGCAATGTGTGAGGCAGTAAAAGGAGCAGAGGAGGCAGAAACTGCAAGCAGAAGACAGCACCATCTCCATCCAAAGAAGAAAACAGGCCCAGGACCACATCTCTGTAATGGAGCAAGCTCAGCCAGGTGGCATGAAGCTTCACGTTGCCAGTACATGATGGGGTGGAGAAGATGCAGTTTGCTTCTGCCGACTCTTCCCCAGAGATTTTCCCCCAGAAAGGAAAGGCTGCTGGGGAAAACACTGCTCCATATTTCCAAATCAACAGTACCTTAGGGGCAAAGTCACAGTGTGAATAAACAGTAACAACAGCATCAAATTATTGGAGATAATTTCTGCATACAGCATCTCAGTAACCTGTGGGATCCTGTGCCCTGAGATGATGCTGAAGCCATGAATCTAGTAGGAACCAAAATGCATTAAAACTTTAAACAGATGATGAAAATATACAGAGAGCTGCAGTAGACAAAATTAACATTTTCAAGGAATATAAACTTCCATGCTTCAAGGTATCGGCCACCAGACAATGAGGGTTAAAGAGAACTGTTCATTCTGTGCAAGCTGTTCCAGATGTTATGTCCTCTTCCCCAGGTGAAGTTGATGGCTGCTCCTTGGATCCTGTGGCTTCCCATGACATACTACATGATAGAGTCAGTGTTGATGCCTGCTTCCCAGCATGTCCAGGAATATTTACCAATAGTCACCAATCTTATGTTGGGTCTACCCACCTTCCTCCTGTCATTAATTGTTTCCCAGAGGAAAACATGAGTCGGGCATGGGGCATGGAGCACAGGCAAACAGGATGCCAAGCCAGGAGCTGGAAGAAGGTGCCACTGGACTGCTGCAGGGTGAGACCATGGTCACAGATTGGAAGAGGAGTATGGAAAGTGATTTTTCTCAGTACCTGTGTAGACATTAGGATCTTCCCTATGACAGAAAAGATGTCTATAGGGCTCTCTCCAGCCTCAAAGTGGGATTCACAGCTCAGTCATTTAATGGTAACTGGGGTCTAGAGCAGAAGTGTCTCTTCTGTGTGGACTGCTGGCACCATTCCTTTATGGAGAGGGGCCTGATCTCCCTCTGCTAACAGCTTCCTGACTCCAACCCTACTCACAGTATCAGGCAGAAGCACAGGAATTTTTGCAGCACATTTCCACCAGTGCCTCAGCTGAAACATTGAGTCATGGAATGACCACCCATTTTCAGGGTGGAAATACCTTCAGACCGTCTCAAGACCCTTCTCAGTGCAGGATCATCAGTAAGGCCAGGGCAGAATACTCAGGGCTTCACCCAGCATGGCCTTGAAAACTCTCAAGCATGGAGACTGTACAACTCCTAAACAACCTGTTCCACCACCTGTTCCATCTCTTGGGGGAAAAGTTTGGAGACTTTTGTCATACTTAGATGCATCTTGCTTGTTTTGACTTCCGCCAATTATTTTTTTTGTGTTAAGAAATAATTGGTGGAAGTCAAATGACAGTATTGCTATTTATTTATTTGTTTGTTTGTTTGTTTATTTGGTAATAGTACAGTTAAACCAGTTCTATTCCCACTGTGGGTCCATGAGTTCCAAGTGAGGGGGAATAACTCCTCCTCCTGCCCAGGATGATGCTGACCATTCTCACGACCGGTGAAGATGGCAGACTGACGCTCAGCTCTCAGTCTGCCTCATCCCTGGATCCCCTCCAGGAACTTGACAGCCTGTTTTGTTGCAAAGTGGTCCTTTTCCTGGTGCAGAATCTTTTGGTTTGCCCTTGCTGGGTTTCATGCTCCTCCCCAGCCTGTCTATGTGCCTCCACATCACAGCCCCGCTCTGGAGCCTACTGCTGGCATCATGCAGGTTGGCATCCTCTGAACACCTGATAAGCTGGGCTCTCTTCTAGTTGTGGATGAAGTCGTGAACCAAGAGAGACCTCTAGCCATGCTCTGCAGTTCTATGCATGGTACTAGCACCCACCTGGAGTGTGGCATAGGCACTACCTCTGAGCCTGACCGCCCAGCCAGTTGTTTTCCCACCTACCTACCCATCTGTCCCTACCATGCCATTTTGCTTGTGCCCTGTCACATCAGAGCACTGTGGGTGCTGGCACCTCAACACAGCTCAGACAGCTCCCCTCCAGTCAATTCTGCAGGGTGACAGCCACAAAAAGGCAGGAGAAGCTTGCAGGGCCAGTGGCCTCCAGAAGAAACACATTCATGGGAGCCTGGAGCAATGCTAGCTGTCAGTCCCTAAAGCTTGAGACTGAAATCAAACCATGTGCTGGCTTGTTTGATTCCTTCAGAGAAAAGCATTTGAATAGTTTATTCTCTGCCGTGGCAGACAAGACACATAAAAATGGAAATTCACTGCTGATATGCAAGTCCCTTGTTTTGCAGGAAGGGAAGGAAACATGAAAATTTGAGCATGTGTTTGAACAAGTCATGGAGATGCAGTAGAGACAGGTTCCTGTGTACCTCCTTGCCTGTGGGAGAGATAAGGAAGAATCTGGGGCTGGCAGGAGGCAAAAGTGCTCCTGTTAGGATGAGCAGTGGCGGCGGGGGCAGGGGGGGGGTGGGGCGTGAAGAAAAGATAAGGACAGAATATGAAGCTGAATCAACACATCTTGCAAATGCAAGGGAGTGTGAAGGTCTCCTGTGACCCACAGGCAAGCTACAGACCCTAGCAAGTGTGCAACAAACACCCATTGTGCTAAAGGCTGGGTTTACTCCCATCAGCAGGGGCAATGGCAGTAGCAACAGGCATGCAACAAAACACCGCTTATGTGTTATCATGTATACATTTCTCCCATGTCTCTAACCACTTAACTCACACAATTGCTTAATTACAAGCAGAAATTCATGGCTAATGATTAAAAATCTTATCAAGGAAGCACATTTCTAGCAAAGGCTCCATAAACTAGAACAAGGCAGAGGCAGGTTGTGGGACGAATTCCTGAGTGCTGGCACAATAAACACATGCCTGTGCTCGGGCATGACAATTTGGCCATTTTGGAGCAAGCAGGGATGTGCCAATGGCCGCAGACTGAGTCTGTCACCTGCCTTTCTGTCAGCCCCTCAGGGACTGTGGTGCTTACCCTAGCAAGGCTCTAAAACTGGTCCTGCAAAGGACAGGAGTCAAAGAAGGATTGAGAAGGCATTTTGGATGCTAGTTAGCAAATTCTCACTTAAATGAGACAGAGAACCTACAGGAATTGCAGCTGACCTTCACACTAGCTGGAGCAGAAGGTTGTTATTAAAGGAACCAGTGAGAGGAACAGTGCAGTTATTCAATATAATGGGTCACACAAGCCTATATGTAGTTAAAAATAAAATCTATTACCTGGGAAAATCAGTTCAGATGACTCTACATCACTGAACCTACAGTGCACCTCTTCTGGCGGAGCACCATTAAGCCCCACATCCTGCAGCTCTGCCAACCCACCCTAGCAGCTGCTCCCAAAGAACTGGAAACTCCCCGGAAAAGTCAGGAGCGCTGTGGCCCCACCACTCCTTTCTGCTAGCACCCTGAAGTCACCGTCCTGCTCTGAACTGCATGCCAATCTGCAGCCAACAGCACTGAAGGCTGTCGTCAGTGATGTGACATACCTGCAGAATCTGCTCTGCCTACCCCAGGCACCTGCACAACCTCTGCTTCTGCTGCCACACAGGCAAGCAGTAGCCACCACCTGGCTCATGCCACCTGGCATTTCTGACTGCGAGGTTCCAAAATGGGAAGGAAATGACAGAAGTATCATGTCCTAGGAACATCTTGGTGTCCCCATGAGTCAGGTTTGCACAGAGGAAGTCTGCGGTCAGGACATGTCCAGCCCCCAGGGCCAATGACCTCACTGCTGGGGCAGCACAGAGGGGCAGTGCTGGGAGAAACCGGGTCAGTTGGGGCAAAAGCTGAGTCAGGTGAGTACAGCCTGGCACAGCCCAATATGGAGCAATTTCCAGGCTCCACACAAGGGAGGCAAGGAGCTCCTTCAGCATTTCAGTGCCAACACTTTGTTTTGGCATGCTGCAGGTTATGCAGCCTCCTCTGCTGGGCAACCTGCTCCTACTTCACTCAGGATCACTCCATACCTACCCTACAGCACTGCGGCTTCTACCACAGCACAGAATATTTACAGCACACAGTGTTTCTCTCCTGAAATGGTATTTGTTTTCCTTTTATGTTTTCCTTCCCCCCTTCTCTGAAGACTCACCAGGCACCATTCCTGTCAGCGCTGGAGCAGAGTAGCTGCCCTGTCCGGCAGGAGGGACATGTGGAGGGTATCCTGGGAGGGTTGTACTTGCCAGCTCGCGACCTGAGGAATCAAACCAACAAATCACCATGTGAGCATTGCGACAAGCAGACACGGTTTTACATCTCCCCAAGCACCCAGAACACAGCCATGCATTTGTCATCACTGCTCTGCAAGGACCAGCATGGGATTTCCAGCCTGGCAGGGAGGGCAGGCACAGTTTTGTTTTCTCTATAAGCTGCCACAAAGCTCCAATGAAGTGCGAGACGGAAGGTGAAGAGCAGAGCTCTGCAGGGAGAGGCACACACCCGCCTGAACTCCAGCTGCTTCCCCCTATTCCCAAATTCCTCCAAAGCTTAGATTTGTAAAGTCAAAAGCAGTGAAATGGGAAATAACATAGATCTTAATGACATTTTGCCAGAAAACTCCCTAGAAAATCACATGCATGGGCTGAGACTATTTGAGATCTAAATACAATGCAGGTCATTTGTTTTATCGCTTACTAAAGCAGTAAAAAACAAACAAACAAACAAACAAACAAAACAACAACAACAACAAACACAAGGCATTAAGACATGAAGATGGTTTTAAGTATAGTTTGTCACAGTGCCTGAAGAAGAGTCAGATTTGCAGATACAGCCTGATGCTCTGCTCTTCCCTCAGCCACAGAAACAAGTCAAGTATCCACAGGACTTCCATGGAAATAATCCCACAAAAGCAGGCAGTGGAATTTCTTCCCTTTCCCTCTGCCCCTGGACCAGGGGTCTGGGACACCCTCTCTTCCTTCACCCTCTCCCAGACATCTCCTGTCATCTTTGAGGATATGTTTCTGCTGGCAGTGTAAGGACAGGAGGTCAGATAGCATGGCTCACACAGTGCCATAGAAGTGTTTCCTCAGTCGTGCCTGGACCCTGCTCCCATGTGGAGGCTGTGGAATAGTCAACATCCCTTCAGGCTGCCACAGTAGGATTTTGGGTAAACCATTGGAGCTGTGGCCACAAGAGACCCACCAGAAGAAAAGGATGCTCCTGTGATCTCATCAAGAAGCATCCATCCCTCACCCCAGAGGAAATCCTGGAGCCCACTCATGGTCTTCTGGGCTCCCATGGCATCCTTGGAGATGGTTGGGCAGAACACTTAGCCAAGGAGGAGCTGCTTTCATGACACACACAGGTGCTTGGTAGCATTGACCCTGCTTGGTCAGCAGCTGGATGTAGGTGCCGCAATCCCTTCCCCAGGTAAGCGTCACACACACTACTCAGGCACCACTTTAGTTTGTGGACCTGCCCCTTAGACCCACTCCCTGGCTGCGCCAGCTCCTCTGCCAGCCTGCCAAGTGGCTCCTCCGAGGCCAGGGGAAAATGAGGGTCCATCAGATCCAAACCATAGCTCAGAGGCAGGGGCACTGCATGAGAGATTAGCTCTGAAAAGCTGAGGGTGCACCTCAGTTAAGAGGAAGGGACTCAGGGCTGCATGAAGCACCTGGCCCTTCCACTCTTCCAGCCTCTACGGGACAGGAACCACTCTGGCACCAGTCAGCTCCAAGATCCTGTTGGTCCAAACCAGCTCATTAGCAAAAATCATGTTCCTTCCTTAAAAAGTAGCACATTGGATCAGCAACAGTTATGTGATTGTGTTGATTTTAGCACCACTGACAAGAAAAAATGCACAGATTCTGTTTTTTCATATTGTATTCTATAGGCAATA
Organism: Hirundo rustica; assembly: GCF_015227805.2. Classification (NCBI taxonomy): domain Eukaryota; kingdom Metazoa; phylum Chordata; class Aves; order Passeriformes; family Hirundinidae; genus Hirundo; species Hirundo rustica. The sequence goes on along the minus strand of NC_053488.1, from coordinate 82,502,684 downwards.
TTTTTTATGACAGTGAACTTTTTCAGGTCTCTAGAGCTTGGAGAGATTGAAACTGAACATTTTTCCAAAAGCCAAACAAAATTTTTTTTAAGTTCTTTGTTTGGTAGAGTTTGAGCCCAAATTTCATTTTTAACTGATCTAGAAAGAAAAATTTAAAATAATAATAAAAAACCCCCATTTTAAAATCTTCATTTTTTTCCAATATCTTTAAAGAAATGAGACTTCATCTAATGAGACAAGAGACAGGCACACAAGTAATTGGAAATTGTGGCTCACAATCTCTGAGTCATGGCCACAAAGGCTGCCTCCCCCTACCCTCAGATGAAGGGGTGCATGCCAAAACTCTAGCATCACTGCAGTGATCTCTTAGCACATGCCCCACTTTCCTCTGCACTCAGGGTGGGCAAATCAGGATTCAAGCTGTCCCTCTCAGGCCCTTCCTACAGAATATTTATGGTGCATTCACATCCTAAAAGAATTTAAGGTTCAAAACAATTGATGAATTTGCTCTCCAGTGCTAGGGAGAAGTCACATCCCTTACGGAAGGGCATAATGGATTCTAATTATGCAATGCAGGCAGAAAATGGTTATTTTAGATTAAAATGTTCTCCCCTCATCACTGCCCTGCTTCCTTCTCTCCCACACAAAATTAAATGCTTTATATCACCTCTACAGTCTGGAGAATACAGAAGTATCTGCAGTCTACATAAAGTCAGTCTTAGCAGCTAAGTTCACCCCCAATGCTAGCAGGGACTCAGCTAACAGCTGTCTCTAATGCAGATGAACACTTCACAGGCTGACTACTGCCATCTAGGAGCCTTCTGGAGACCCACAATGACTACACCCCACCTCTCACTTTCCATAGCTATCATAAAATCCTTGACATTTACTTTGAAATATTACAAATTATTCACTTTCTCCAGAGTCACTGCCATACCCAGAATGATTAGGATCATTGTCAAGGGCATTGAGCAACATAACCACCATGAACAACAGTATAACAAGTAGGACCTCTGCTCCTCAGTCAATAAAGGAAACCACCCATGATCTATTCCACAGGTCTGGGCTGGTTTCCATCACATCTCATTTTCAAAGGAAATATTCTGTCGTCTGTCAACAAAACTTCCTTGTAAGGTCCCCACAGCCAAGTCTCAGGTAGTGCCTGAGAGGAGGCTGAGGGGCCTGGCCAAAGGTGACTAAGGGTATAGCTGCACATGCTGCAATCCAACCTCATCCTGTCAATTCCATCCAATCTGCTTTCACCAAAAAAGAAAGACTGGAGCATCCTATTCTCTATGAGATTTTCCCGCAGTGCTGGCATGCTTCACCTGCACTAAAACAATTGATTTAAGAGAGAAAAACTAATCCACCTAGAACAAAGAGAACTCAAGTAGCAGCCTCTGCTCCAGGGTGTTCCTGCCTTACTCATACACGCAAAGCACTCAAGAGGAAATGAACATCTACATTTTAGCAGTGGGCCACACAGACATAGCAACCTAGGTCCTCCCAGATATATTTTTTATCCGAATGTCTTTGTCCTGTGCTTTTTGAAGGTTATTTTAGACAACTAAAGTTAGAGATGGGGCAGAAGCAGCTGTGGGTAGAGCTGCCTCTTTGCTTTGCTGGCCTGGTATCGTACAGGACAGAGCAGCTCAGCTGCCAGGTCCTGGCCATAGAGAAGCTCAGTTAGAGTAGAACCATGCAGAACTTTCCAAGGTAACCAACAATCTCTTTCCAGCAACCTCTTTTAAGTTCTAAGTACCAAAATACCTTTCTGAGTGTTTCTTACAGTGGCTTCCCCATGGAGACGCTGGTAGCCCCAGCAGCATCAATACCTTCAGTGATATTTACTGACCTGAAAGTGGCACACTTCCCTGACAGAAGGAGCACACAGCAGCTCTGGTGCCCATTCAGCCTGGACCCTGCCATCTCCTTTATCCCATCACCTCCTCCAGACTGCTTCACCAGACTCCTTCAGGCTCCTGGTGAACACTTCCAAGGCAATGCTGACCCATCACTCATCTGATTTCCAGAGGGGAAATGACTTAGGGGGAGCACCAGTGCTGTTGTTGTGGGGAGTGGAGAAAACACCTCTGCTACAGATGCCCATATACATCTTAAAGGCTCTGCACACAGAAGATAGTAAATAAATGTCCGTCCCTCCATTCACTAGGAGCTGGCAACACTCACAATGAAAGCAAATTGTCATTTTGTGAAGAAAGTGTAAATAAGTAATTTTCTTCCATAAAAGAAATTTTGCCACCAGCTACAGAAGAACTTAGCAGTAACCCCTGCATAGATGAGGCAAGCCTCGCTTGGGCATCAGCAAATGTCTCCACTGCAGGACAAAATTGCTGGGGCAGAGAGCAGCCTGCATCAGCAAAGGACTCTCCTGTCTCCAAACCACAGTGAAAAAAAGATGGAACAGTTTAGAAGCATTCCTCAATTCATCTACCTTCTTAAAAAAAAATAAAATTAAAAAAAAAATCAAAAGGCTGTAAAGAGGATTTCCGAATGTGTCTTTGTACACTACTGTGTGTAAACGTGAATCCAATTAACTTCAAATTTAACTACTAATGAAATTATCTCATTTTGCTATCAGCTCAGCTCTCATCCATGGCAGTAATTAACCACTGGGGGTTGTCACTCCCAGACACATGACACAAGGACTCCCCCAAGCTCAGGTGCTTCAAACCCGTGCAGAATTCATTACCCTGACAGTGTGAAAACCCTTCACTTTCAATACCACAGGGCACCAATGCATTTTTTTTTCCTTTTATCTAACAGATTGTCAGTAACAGTATGAAAGAAATGAGCCCACTGGACACGTAATTAATTACAGCAAAGGATGCATCAGAAAATGTAGGGGGTTCAGGTGGTGGAAGGGGCTCACAAAGCCCCTTTGCCACTGTCTCACAACCACCAGCAGGGCTGCTGATTTTCCTCTCCACGATGCACCATGTGCACTGAGGGAAGCCAGGCCTTTGCCCCCCGCCCCATGCTCACAGTAGGTGTGTGATTGCCACTGGCTCAGGAGCACGGTCAAGAATGAGGCAGTACTCTGGGTTAATGGGGTAACACCACCTCTTCAGAGTCAGAGGTTCAATACCAATAGGTCAGCAATGTTGAGAAAGCCAGTCCGGCAGTGCCGGTGAATCCTCCTGCATTCCCACTCCCCTTGCAGGTATCATGACAAGACATCAGCCCATCTGAAATGGCCACCCATGGTAGCACACACTCCTGTCTGAAATTAACACAAGGTACCACCCAGCACCAGATCCTCCACTCAGCAGAAACCAGCACTGCTCTAGGCTCCACCTCGGCATCCCTACGCAAACCAGGTCTTCCACAGATCCGTCCACCAGCACAGCCCTCTCCCCAGATCCATACAGATGCTGCTGCCTCACCTGACTCTTTATGTCTTTCCAGAAAGTTACTTTTAAAAATGCAGGTTTGCACTAGGCAAAGTGGAGTTGAAGAGATGCTGCCACACCAGCCCATAGAATTGTGCAATGAGCTGTGCAAGTGCTTCCAAGCACCATCCCATTCAGTCTGGGCTTCTGCAACTCCTTGCCTGGCAGCCTCTGTGTGCAGGGAATCCTTATGCTGGTTTTGTGCAGGGATGCCATATGGCAGCTGCAGCAGGGCACCAGCAGAATTGAAAAACCACTTCTGAAAGGCCTCCCAAACAGACAAACTTGGCTTTAGACTGTGCTGTCTTCAAAATAACCTTGCATGGTCTCTAAGACTTCACATAGTGATTGGAGGAGGATGGCAGCCCTGCTGTTGTCATGTTGCTGGTCCTGTCGCATGGCACCTCCTTCACTGAGTGCCTGCAAACACCGGTGGCAGAGGAAGGGACGTGCACTGGTGCTGTTCTGCTGCCAGGACCCCAGAGGACTGCCACAGGAGTTTGCACTTGTTACTCTCTCTTTGGAGGGCTTTGGCAGTCGTCCTGCCATACCAGGCACTTGCTACCCCAGATATGAGGAAGCTGTGGTGCCTTACAGGATGGGATGTCATTGCTTAACACCAGGAAAAAAAAAAAAAATTGGCAGAGATGTTTTCAAATTTCTAGCCCATTTGAGTGAAATTGGCTACCAACACCAACTTTTATTCTGAAAAATCTGGTTTCCACTTATAAAAGCTCTTTTTCTTCTGCCCAGTGACAAACTTGATCATGCTAACCTGGTTGTTCCAACTGTTATCCCGAAGAAAATATTTTGGTCAAATGCACAATGCTGTTATCAGGAAAAGACCTGATGAGTTCTATCAATTGGCTCTTGCTCTCTTTGCCACCTGGGGATGTGTGCGTATCACCCACGGTGTGGCAGGGCAGCAGCATGGGGCTGTGGTGTACTCAAACAAGAGAAAAGAATGTCCTAAAAAAGCTATCTGGTTTCATCACATAAAAAATATTGCTCCACAGCAGCAGCTCAGTCATTACTGCCTCTGGTCAAAAGCCACTGAGCACATACCCCAACATTCAGTCCTGCCTAAAAGTCGCTAAGACTCTGTATCCCATGGATGCCTGCAGTACAGCATTTCATGCCATTCCACTGGGAAAGGAGATGTCACCAGCACAGGACTCCAACACACTGAATCGCTGCTGTTAATGAATAACTCCCCTCCTGTGCTCATCTTGCTCTATTTATGGACATCAAACCAGTGTGGTGTGCTTACTGTGATGAGTTACCTCTCCTGCACCTAATTAGAGGCAGATAAAACAGTGGTAACATACAGATCACCTGTAATGATTTTGCTGACTCGATTATTCTTCTGACAATTAGCTCTGGCTGCCAAAGCCTCACAGGAATGTCAAAGTCTACTTCCTACAAAGCAGGTAATGTCACAGGTATGACCATGAAATCAATAATGAGGCACAGCTCTCGCAGAGGGCATTCAGGTCAGATGGAACAGCCCTTAAATTAAACATTGATAAGCAGAACACAATTATCCATCATGTTTAAGTGCCTGCGTGAAATTAGCAGCCAGGGAATGGGAGCAGTGGGGGAAAGATTAGTGGAGGAGGTATTGAAATGCGCAGTGTCCACTGTGACTGGGGCTGCAAGGGCTCATGACAGTAGCACCATAATCTGCTATCAGAGCCATAAAATTCAGATTAAGCACACTGCACTGAAACAGGGGCTGCAGATGTGGGTCTGTTTTTTTCCTCATCTGCAAAGACGCAGCAGATGTTTAGAGGACTCCAAAGCTGTCCTTCGCAGTGGGTGTCTCTGGTGTCTCTGCTACTCTTTCTCTTGGCCCAACTACACTTTCAAAAGACAGCTAGGGCAGAAAGTGGAAAGGAATACCCCGGTATGTTTTCTCTGTGATTCCTAAGAAAGAGTCCTGGAGCTACAGAGTGCTCTGCCCTCAGTCCCATCTTCTCTGGATAATCTCTTTTGTGCTGCTGCATAAAATTCCTGTCCCTTCTTCTGTGCCGCTACGGAGCTCTTGCACCCTACAATCAACTCAATATTCCAGCTTGTCACATACTTTTTAGGGTTGCTAGGATGAGAAAGTTTTTTCTGCAGATCTGAACTGCACCATCATCAGCCTTGATCTTCAAAGTCCACCTGGTTCTCTTGTCCCTCCTGTAACACATGCAAGGTTAGAATTCCACAAGTTGACCCCTTCATTCAATGCACACACTCACAATGTATTGGAGGGGACATCTGTGCGGAAAACAGGGAGAAACACCCCAGCTGTAGACATCTCTGCAAGAACCCACCCTCACACTAATTCTTGTGTCACCAACAACTAGCCGCAAACTAAAATCCATCAGCATAATTTAGCCTTTCCCTGGCCCATGATATTTTCAGGCCTTGCAAGGTTTCTCTTTGCTGAGCTCATTTGGGGCTAGCAGGCCCACCAGTGGTTGAGGCAGGGCAAGGCATGGCCTGGGTCTCAGGTGCTCACAGCTCCATGCGTGGGAGGATGTAGGGAAGTTTGAGTATGCATGGGATGGATGGCAGAATGGTGGAGATGATCCCACCACACTACATGTGCACACCACCACAACTGTATCTATGACACTTCATCTATCAAGGGGACATCAAAAGGAAGGGAGGGCAAATGGAGGTGAGAGCAAGGGTGATGAAATCTTGTGGGAGAACACGTGGTGGATCCATTAAATTCCTTTTGTGGGGCTCTTCCCCTCCCACACCTGGCTGGAGAACAGCAGAAGAGCAGCAGGTCACAAGCAGCATGGGGCATCCTGCGGCAGCTGCAGCAGCACCCTGAAGAAGAGGGTTCTTTGAAGGAGGCTGAGTCTGCCTGGCATAGTCTGCAAATTCCACACAGGTCCATGTCCCTGCACAGCTCCTGCATGCCTATCCTGGGAACTCCTCCCTTACTGCAGTGCACAGTCCCTCCCAAAGGAGGGGCCAAACAGATGCAGTGAGAAGGAGGTGGAGGACTGAAGAGGTCGTGTCACATTTGCCTTTGTGCCAGTGCCAGACAAGACCTTTAATAACGAAACCTTTATTATTATGAGACAGAAATGCTCCAACAACTTGCATTGTGTAAGCCTGGAGTTTGTGCAAGCAGAGAGCTGTTCATTTGGGCATTTTAACTCCAAGAAATTAATGGGTGTGCATTGAAAAAGTTCTGAAGATGCTAGAACATTTGATTTTCATTTTTAAAAAGAAGTTAAATCTCATTTTCAAGTTAAAATTACTTTGCTATGTAAAGTTTAAGATACTGAGGATAGATACAAAAGGTGTCACAACAAGAAGTGCACACTGCTCTGCTTTTTACCTTATTTAGTACTTTCTATTGTTAAACTTTCTTCAGATCTGGAGTTTTTTAAGGAGGCATTTTGTTTGTCTATTTGTTGTGGGTTTGGTTTTGTTTGGGTTTTTTTTGTTTGTTTGTTTGTTTGCTTGGTTTGGTTTGGTTGTTTTTTGGGTTTTTTTTTTTAATATGAGATACACCTGAACAAAGTAAAAATCTTGGAGCTTTTCACAGTTGTTGGATCTGCAGGGCCCTACCGCTGCCCAAAGAATGGGCCTTGCATGTGCTCAGCAGGGACCCACAGAAAAGGCTACAGGGGCACAAGGACATAACAGGCCAAGCTTGAATACACCCCCAGTGGCTCCTGGTCCAGGGGTCAGTCCCTCCGCCAGTGTGGAGGAGAAGCACCTCCACAGAAACAAAGTTTCAAGAGCAGGGGCAGGCAGCTCCTTCTGACCTTGACATGATGGCATCTTCTGTTGGTTGAGACCTCAAAGATGAGACTCTGCTTTACATAACACTGAAGCTGATGGAGATATTCAACTGGATTTCAGGTCTGGTCAAAGCTTCACTGGAAAACTGCCTGAAGTTGGCTCCTGTTCCCCTACTTATTTCCGTGGCTCCCCATGCAAGGCAGGAAGAGTCAAAATTGCAAGCAATTAGGATGTGGGAACTGCTAAGGCAGCATGAGGGAAGCCAAGCGAGCTTCCAGAGGTTCTGGAAAATAAATGGATCAGGGAATAGGGACTGGAAGTACGGATACACAAAGGTGTGTATGTGGGTAATCCCCCTGCTCTGGTCATACCACTGGTGCCAGCTATACTGATGTGTAGTTTCCAATGTTTCAGAAGGGATTCACTGCACACCAAGTGCTCTCCTCAGCAATTTCCATCAGTTTGGAAATTACATCAAGTGTTGCCTACAAAGGAAAAAAACCCCACGTGTCTACTTATCTGAGAGACCAGTTAGCCTCCTCCTGTCAAACTGCCATGTTTAAAGGGGGGAGAAAAGAAATCCCACATAAAAATAATGGGCTTACCATCATGGCAGGTCTTAGCCTACAAAATGTTTTTTTTGGTCAAGTGCCATTCATCATGCAGTGTAATTCACAAGAAGCAATGAAATAAAACTTTCAAATAGAAATAATAAAACCAACATTAAAGAGTTCAGAATTAATATATGCAAAAGAAACCAAAATCAAATCCCAAAATACAAAAATAACAATTCCAAAACAAAACACCTCTTCCTGCTAAAATGTAGGAAGTGCCAGTTTGGCTGCTTTTCTGCTGTTGAGTAACATGTTTCTGCATATCATATCACCTCACATCTTAGGTCTGAACAGCCTTACACACTTCACAACCACTGCCAAATTAAAGAAGAGATTTTTTCATTGCCTTATTTCTAAAATGTACTCTAGCCAGCATGCTACATGCAATGAATGAAAGAAATACGAGAATTAAACCACGCAATGAAACAGCTTTCTGACGAATAAAGCTATGGAAATTTTAGGCTCCATTTACTCCTCAATCTAATTTTGCCCTCCAATGCACATTATGTCTGAAATGGGATCTCATGTGGTTTGATCAGTGCTCTTAACGCATGCAGAAGCAACATATTCCCTTTATTGTTGTTTTCCTTCTGCAGCACAGCAATACTTCTAGTAAGAGCAGCACAGCAGGCTTGGTGAGACTGTCTCCACAGTAATCACTGTGCTGCTGGAAAGATGTAGGATGACCAAGAAGACCGGCAGCTTCAAAAGTTTGTGGTCTGGGGGATTCCAGTTCCTGTGAATGCACAGTTAGATGCTAAACACCCCACAAAAGTCATGAGGGAGACTGAGTTATCAAGAGATATTTAAATAAAACATTTTCCCTTTTCTTCTTTTCTACTGTTTGGATTTTTGCAAATGCCCAGAAGGTGTTTTCTAGCTTCTCTTTGCAATAAAGAAGACTAGAAGGAAACTACCAACAGTTTGTCAAGAACTACAAACTCGTCTCACTGTACCAGGACTCCAGACAACTCCTTGGAGCTATAAGGGGAAAACCAAACAGTAGGACCTGTACTATAAAAAGTAGCATTGTTAGCATTTTACTGTGGTGGCATGGATGCTCCCAAAAACTAATGGATATGTATAGGGAGAGGTGGCTGGCCTCCAATCTCTGCCTCATAAAGAAATGGAAATCCAGACTTTTTCCAGCCCCACACGTTCAGCCCATTTAACAAACATTTAACAGTTATAGAAAGGGACATGCCAGCCCTGAGAAGTGGTCCTGCACATTACTGGGGTCCACAGCCTTGGCTCAGGCTGGTAGCTGCCCTGGGAACAGAGACGCTGTTTCCAAGGGAGAGCCTCTTTCAGCAGGACTCAGATCTTCAGGATTCATTCCATACACCTAGCTAAAAATCTTGCTGTCCACAGACAATTCAGAGGGCTCATACAAGGCCATGCAGTCACCTCTGGGAGCTTCCCAGGCGCCAAGAAAGTGTGTGAGGAAAAATGGAGATGGCCCCTGCCACCAGCTGCCACCACAGACACTTCATGGCGGGCATCTGAGAATGCTGATGACCTGATACCCCACCCACTATGAGAGGGGTTGCCACTACCTGGATTATGCTGTGCAGTGACATGAGCTGCATGAAAAAGCTCTGCTGGTACAGATGTTGCTCCAGAGCATCTTGATATGATATGATGTGATATGATACGATATATCATATCATATCATATCATATCATATCATATCATATCACATCATATCATGCAATATGGTACAATATATTATGTCATATCAGGAGGAGCAGGGCAGCCCAGGGCAGCTCCTCCTCCTAGCCTGGCAGCTGGGGTGACACTGCCCTTGAATCTGAGAACTACACAGGGTGGCCTGGAGAAAGTACTAGAATCCCGGCAAGCCTTCAGGCTGCTGAGCACCTGGGTCCCTGCCACGTCCTGGTGGGCTAGGATGATCCCCAGCTTTGTGATTCTCAGACATGTGTGGGAAAGCAGGTAAGCTGTTCCAGCCAAGCAACCAGGCAAGTGGAGAGGACATGGCTTTCCAGGTACCTTGCAAAGGACAGCAGTGACATCCAGAGGGCTTTTGGGAGCAGCTAGAATAGAAGGAGAAGCCCATGCCCCACACAAACCTGCCTGAGTGGGAATCCCTTTGATCCCAAGCAAGACCCTTGCACCCCTTGCCAGCACCCAAGGACTGAGGATGCTCTGGCAGATCAGGTCACGGCTCAGGGCCGTGGTGTGTCAAGCCAGGCTCAGTGCAGTACCACTGTGCTAGGGGCTGCCAATGCCCAGCCAGATGCCAGGTGACCCAGAGCTTCACTGTCCTACCTGCTCCCATGCAGACAGACACCTGCCCATGCAGGGGAGCCTCATCAATGCTGACAGGGGTGAACACAACCCAGCAGCCTGCCAGTGCATCCAGCAACGGGAAGACATGAGTATATTAACAACTGGTTATTCAGCTTGCTACATAAGCACAGAGGAAAAGAAAATCCAGCAGCTCCCACCAGTCTGTTTTGCAGTGACATTAAACCCATGCTGAAATTTTTCATCTCACAAAGATCAATATTTATGATCTGCATCTGGAATTAATCTGAGATGGAGGCATTTCCAATCCAAGCATCATTGCTAATGTCATGAGTGGTTTTCTCCTCCTCACAGAAGAAATATTTACACCTTCAATTTTTACATCTTAATTAGGGTTCAACAAAGTCCAAATCAACTACCTATATGCTATTTTTCTGATATATAAGCAATGCTTTTTGTATACTGGAATAAGATGAAAAGCTGAAATCAGGCACTTTACCCAGATTCTGTGATGGAAATAGTGAAGCTATGGAAATGTTGACACACTGGGGTTTCAGTATTTTCCATCAAATATTCTCAGTTGTCAAGTTTGAAATGTTTTGGTCTCTTTAGTTGAAGGAATCTGAAACGTCTCATTTGAAATCACTTTGCGACAAAATTGAATTTTTCATCTGCCCCATCAAGCAGCAGGACCAAATTCATATTTCCAAATCCCACCTCTTTCTGAGCTTTCTAGTGGGTAGATAGCATCTCATAACATAGTGAGATATGTACTTCAGTTGATGCACCATGTAGTTTAAAAAATAACAAATGTGTGGATTACTTTATGGGAAGCATCCTTCAGTGAATTCAGACCAGACAACAGAAGGGATTGTAGAAAGGGATCTTGCTAGAAGCCCCATGTTGTATTCCCCTTCTGCCACATTCAAGCAGGACCAAAGCAACCCATGAGCTCCAGCACCAGTATGGGGGGATGCTGCAGTGATGCCCAGGGCCATGGGGCATCTGCACCCATCCCAAGAGCTGGGGGCTGTGCAGCCCGCCTGGCTCTGGGTGAGACACTTAGGGCTTGCTTGACCCTCAGCCATTACCCTTCAAGTGGGAGCTCCCAGCCCATATTTTTCCCTGCCTGCTCCTCAGCTGAAGACAGCAACCGTGGACAAAAGCAGGGCAGGAGAGTGGCCAGAGGGGGTCCCCGACTGACAGCGGCCATCATGGTGTCAGGATTTATAACTGTATTAAATGGCAAGACAGTTGGCCACAATAAATCAGCTTCCCCTCTTTCCAAATCACAGACAATAAAAGGTTTGGCAGTGAAAGTCATTCATCATCATAAAGACTTGAGACGTTCCAGCCTTCAATTTCACTCACATTCTCAATACACCAGAGAGGAGTGCTGGAGTTTTAGGGGAGAAAAAAGAGAGGGAGAGAAGAAAGGGGGAAATAATTAAAAAGAAAACATGAAGAAAGATTGGACAGGAATAATTACAGAGGTCAGAAGAAAGGAGTACATTCAGGACAGCACTTCTGATGATGGGGGCAGAGCTGCTCTGTTCTCTGCAGGGTGTATGTGAGGCTGAATAAAGCTGATGGGTGTCCCTACCACTCCTATGGGAGGAGAGGCTGGGGCAGTGTCCCAAAGGGATAGCCAAATGTCACACTCACTCCCCTCGTCTCCTAGACCTGTGGTGCTACTGCTGATCCCTGCTGCCTACAACCTCTTAATGCCATATGTAGTGGGGATAGTGAAATGAAGTGATGACAATGAGCAGCGCTGGTGGAACACCATGCCTACAACCATGACAGTGCATTCCCCTCCACTAGGACTGCAAATTCATTATGTATCTGCCCAGCAGAAGAGATTTCCCCTGCTGCACCAGAGGCCAAAATCTGCAGCCAGAACACCTCAGAGCAGCACTACAGAAAGGGAGCATTTTGCTGAGGGTCTGCAGGCAGTGTCTTGCAGAGGAAAGCATAGAAATAACTCTGCAGTTTACAAACCCTTGGGTGACATGATGCACAGGAGCGGTGGCTTTCCATCTCTCCAAGGGGTCAAGCACAGGGGATAGGGACACCTGTCCACCACATGCTGGTTGGTGTAGGGAGGCAGTATCACACAGAGCACCACAGAGCTGCTTTATCCATGTCACGGTATGACTCAGCGACATCCTAGTTGTATGTTTAGAACTTAAGATCACATCTCATTAAAATCTGAGCTGATACCAAGACTTGAAGGTAGTGAAGACCCCAGAGGAGATGGATAAAGTCTGTCTCCTGAGTAGTGAAGATGCAGCAGTGCGTCCCCAAACCTGGTAAGTGAACCCCTATGCAATGGACAAAGTGTGCCTGGCCATGAGGTGATAATACCACCTCTGCACGTCCCCAAAAGATCCAGTGTGACTTCTGCAGCCTTGTGCATCCTTACATTGGGAGGCCACACCAGCTGTCTGTACCTCTTTTGGTCAAACATTTGACTGGAGAATGAACACTGGTCACCCTAGGGTGGACAAAGCCATTGGGATGCTCTGGGGCATAACATGGGGACTCATGGACCATCTCCTGGTATGGCCTCAGCAGCTGCAGGTGAAGACAAACAAAGCAGTAGTGTGGTCTGCAACCCTGTACCCCATGTTTGTGCACCAGGGGTGATGTATGTCCCATGTGTCCCTGTTAGTGCCCGTGCTCCCTTGTTCCTGTGATCACCATCCCCAGTGCGGCCTCACAGGGACAGACGGGCAATGCTCTCCAGAGAACACAGGGGCCAGATGCAGTTCTGTCACCCAGGCTAGGCTGGGCAAGACCCTGGCTCAACAAGACTGGTTCATAGTTTGCCCTGATTCAGTATCTATCCCAGACAGCTTGGCTGTCTCTGCATCAGCATGGGGGCAAAGCTGGATCTGGATGCATTTGGGACTGCCTTTACTGGCTAGCATACAGGTCAGGCAACACAGGACAAAAATCTTCTACAGTGTGAACAGCTACCAGACCTGTTCAAGGCTACACTGAGGCCTGGGAATAGCTTGTGTACATATGCCATAGTTATAACAATATTAACAAGGACAGAAGGAGCAAAAACAAACCCTCTGTGTAGCAATGAACAACTGATTTGATGACAGAGAGTCTTATCCACAGTCCCCAGCACCTCCCCATCTTTTACGGACCTTTCAATTAGTGTAGCTGTAGCAGCACCTGCTGCCTCCCCACCACACACTTCCATACACTACATACTCTTGCAAACTTTAAGTCCCAGTGGTCAAGGGCCATCCTTCCCCCAGAAGGATGCTCACATCTGGAGAGACCACAAGGTCTGGACCCACAACTACCAGAGACAAAGCCAGCTGGGGTGGGGATAACCCACATATCCCTCTTTAAGGGATACTGCTGATACACGAAACTTTTTCAGAAGTTAGTGTTCAAAAAAGGTATAATGTCATCACAGGGCTGAGCTCAAGGATTTTAGGCTGTTGCAATGAATGTACAATGAAAAGAAGGAAAACTCCAGAGGGACCCCAACACTCCTTTCACTCTTTTTACTGGATTTACTTTTGAGCCATATCTGTGTGAAAAATCCCAAGCCATGTGTCAAGTCTGTGGCAGCATAGGCAGTCCCCATCCCTGCTGATTCTTGTGGGATTTCCACAAGTGATATTCCTCACTGCTGGTAGATGTGCCAATTCCATCAAGCAGCTCAAAGTCAGGCAACTCATATTTTGATGAATTGCCAGTGACATACTTTTTTTTTTCTACTGCATTTTTCTTTTTGGGTATTTTTTATTACAGCTGAACATTTTTATGAGAAATTATACAAAACCCAAAAATTCACACATTTTTGGCATTAAGGTAACATGAAATCATAAAGAAACAATGGTTCATTACAAACAACCCCACAACAAACAAACAAACAAAAACCAAAATGAAACAAACCCCAGGCTTATAATATCTCTATTCTTGGCTAACATGGTGTATTTCAGGGACAGAACTACAGGAAGAGCCCTTTCAAAGAATAAAAAACACAAACAAGAAATTTCCTCAAAAAATACACTGCAGCATTATTAAAACATGACTTCAAACACTTTATACTTTGCAGTTTTTCTTTCTTGAGTCCTCTTAAGTTTCACCTAGATTTCTCCTAGACTGAAAAAATTAAATCATGCTCCCATTGCTAGGGGATATTAGGAAGGTGTGAGAATACAGCAGACAGTAAGTGGCCTCCTGGCGTGCTCTCCATTGCCCAGGGGTGCACAAAGACCCAGAATTTTCTCTTTTACGATTTTCTCTACTCGCTTTCCAAAACTGCTGGTCTGATAACTCACAGTCAATTCACTGCAAATACACAATCTCCCAACTGGTCAGGTACCATTTAAGAATGAACTCCCATTAAGCAAATTAAGGCCCCATATTATCAGTGCCAGAATAACAGAATTGTTTAGGCCAGAGAAGCTCTCTAAGATCACCGAGTCCCACCATTCTTCAGCAATGCCAAAGCCACCAATAGCCCATGTCCCCAAGTGTCACATACACATGGCTTGTAAATCTTTCCACGGATGGCAACTCCACCACTGTCCTGGGCAGCCTGTGCCAGGGTGGAACAGAACTTTCACTGAAGATATTTTCCCAATATCTCATGTAAAACTTCCCCAGCTTATCTTGAGACCATGTTTTCTTGTGTTCTTGTTCCCCCAGAACAGATCCTGACTCTGACCTGGCTTGACCCTCCTGTCAGGGGGTTGCAGAGAGCCAGAAGGCCTGCCGTGAGCCTCCTTTTCTGCAGTATCAGCCCCTTAGCTCCCTCACCATACCTAGTAACACTTGCGCACCAGACCCTTCCCCAGCTCCACTGATTGTCATTGAACACATTCCAGCACTTCAGTATCTTTCAGAGGTCTTCAGCCGCTGTCATCAAAACAATTACCTTGTCCTAGAAACAACTTCTGTAGCCTGACTCAGATTGCCACTAGATTCTAATTTTGTGGTGTTCAGATGCACAGATGCCAATGCATCCCTCTATTCCCCTGGAAATATAATTTTGGTGGCTTGCACAGAGACTCTCAGATATTCTGTTATTGTTGTAGGCAAAAAAAAAAAAAAAAAAAAAAAAAAAAAAATAAGGAAGCATTTTAAGCTTATTAGAATGCTTTCCTTTCCTTCTTTTTAAAATTATTTCAAAATCGGAGATCAGCAACAGATTTCAGCATTTTTCTGGCAGTGAGAAATGCTACCTGTGGGCTGAACTGGCCATTGATGCCCTAAAAAAAGCTGCCAGCCAGCCCTGAGCACGTGGATCCCCCAGCTGCTGTGGCAGTGGGTGGCACAGCTGCACATGAGCATCCCCAGGACCCAAACACCAGCATAAGATGCTGTGCATGAAGCCCGCAGAACATTCCACCCACCAATGTGGAAGTGGTTTGACATCCTTTTTTTTCAGGGTATTTCAGACCAGTGTGAGCACAAGACAAAGCTGCTCAGCATGTTTGCAGAACAAGCCCCAGGCCTGCCACAATCAGGACCACCACAAAGGCATCAGAACCCTCTTGTCTTAATCCTCCTGCTATAGCTGCTCAATTTAAAATTGTATTTATTATCCATACCACAGTGGTATTTGGGGCAGGGGGAAACAGATTTAATTAATTAGACATCACAAAATCCTTAAGTAAAAGATGCTATGTAAATGCAAATTGTTATTATACATGCTTCAAAATATGTTTACCATAGTTAAATTCAACATTTAAATCCACAGCCAAACTCCCAACAGAGCCAGGCTGTACATCATCAAAAGAGGCAGTTAATAGCCTGGGTCTTAGTGGGGTACAAGTGCCCTCATTTGCTTTCTCAAATGCACTTCTTCTTTAATGGCAAGATAAGAATTCATAAAAATGGAAAAACTCAACAGTGTCGCAGTTAGACTCTGTCTTCTCATTAAAAATGACACTTTTGTTTTTCAGATTGGCTGCTTTTCCACAGGAGTTTATGTGGCCTTTTTTCAAATCTTTAACATGGCAGATCCTATTGTGAGTGATGGATAGATTATTGAAAACTTCATCTGCACTTTTATTTATTAAATGTAGAAACTAAGCCATAACTCTTAGCATAATGCTTCACTAGAAACCATCTATCTGCCAACACCAATCTGCACTTCAAAACAGTCCTGCAAAAGTTAAAGTATAATTCTGTGATTATGTTCCACGTTTAAATACAGATCAACATTACCAGCTAGGGACAGGTTATATGACTAAAACATAGCCCAAGAAGAAGACTTTTTATCTTTGCTATTATAACCAGGCAACAACAACAACAAAAAAGCCAAAGTATTTTCCAGAAGAAAAATGTAATATTAACAAATCCAAATCTTTTCTTCACTTTCTTCAAAACCATGCTGATTTGAGTACAGGGATGGGAGGGGAGAAGAGAAGAGAAGAAGTTGTGAAAAAGTTATATTACTCTTATTTCAGAGAGCTGGAACAGAAAGTACAAATTAAGATAACTTTTCATTGAAAATAATGCAGGTGTTTTGGTTTTTTTTTAATTTTAAATCAAAATAATTAAAATACTTTCAGTCAGCTGGTAAAAGCACAGCTATAAAACTGCTGCTGACTATCAGCTGGATAACAATTCTCCCCGGGATCTTTGGGTGACCCTTCTTTCTCTCTCCAGGGCAGGTGCATCCCACCTATGCTGGTCCAGCTTAAACTAAGCGCTCCTCATTCCCTCAACAGCCATTGGAAGGAAACATGCACATCCTGATGAGAATCCCTAACCTTATATGCAGAAATTCTTTGGACAAGTCACCTTCCCCAGGTGTTTTCTCCTTTCCACCTGGAGATCTTGCTACAGGGATGACCAGTCATGGACCTCCGAAATGGTGAGACATGAGCAAAGAGAGTCCAGTGCTGTGTCGCTGTGAGAATAAAATATATGCAGGTAATAAGGCGGCCAAAAATCCACAGCTGAAGTGTAAAGAGTAAGCTTATTCCATCACCGTAGTGGCACTACAGGGACAAATACACTGCTAAACTTTCATCTTAGCAGGGGCAAAACGTGTGTGGGCTGTTCCCAGCCTCACATATCAGCAGGCCTGTGCAACACTTCACAATGCTGTGAATTTTCTCTGTGCTTTTGTAATCTCTGCTTCTTTCTCTCTCACCAGACAGGGAGCTCAAGAATGTCTGAGAGAGGGCCTCCAACTCTCCATAAACATCTATGATATCTCCACACAGAAATTCTACTTCTCAGAGAAGACAGAGAATAAAGAGCGTAATTTATGTCTTCCCACACTGTTGCTCTCCAGGCCTTAGCCTTTCCAGTTGCAAAGTCACTTAAACTATCATCCTCCTCCCCAAATCTTCTTTTCACAACACTTTTGTCCCAGTCATTCTTAAAATACAAAGTAGCAAATGCTACTTGTTTAAGGAAAAAATAGTGTTTCCTAATGAAATTAGGTTTCTCATTGTGGTCAGAAAGATACAGATTTAGACCTGAACCCATGACAATGCACAACGTACAACAGCTGAATCACCTAGATAGGAGATTCTTGGGTTCATTCTTTTTGACTACAGTAATATACAAGTTAAAAGAAACATCCTCTTTCTCCCCCAGGATCTGCCACCTGCAGATTTCACAATGCTTTTCCCATCATTATTAAGGTGCTTTTTAACTTCTTGTTAATGAAACACT
Organism: Hirundo rustica; assembly: GCF_015227805.2. NCBI lineage: Eukaryota > Metazoa > Chordata > Aves > Passeriformes > Hirundinidae > Hirundo > Hirundo rustica. The sequence continues at coordinate 82,484,959 of NC_053488.1, read as the reverse complement.
AACCCTGTATTACATTTTTGCACCTCTAAGATAATAGTAGTTTTCACTGTAAACATCAGGTGTTCCTGAAAGAGAGAAAAGTTCTGTTTCATTATGTATTCCTCAAATGCATCTATTGGGAGCTTTTTTGCCTCTAAATGTCACATTATTGTTTCAGTCAGACACGAAAAATACTTAGGTGTCTCAGATGACCACCAAAAATGGTCCATAAACGGCAGATCAAATAAGGCTCAAGAGAGAGGAAATTAATTCCTTCCTTGGCTCCTGCCAGCACTAGGTTCAGACAGCAGAGTTAAACTTTAGTCTCAAAGCACAACAAAAAATAAAAGAGAAAGTGGAACTTGGAAAGAGGTTGTGACTTTGTTCTGATGTGGGATGAATACCCAGAATCCAGCCAAGACCTGGCACAGAAGGCAGCCTCTCCTTCCTTCGTGGGCCAACGGGTTCAGCCTGTGACCACATTCCACCTCACCTATCCACACTGGTTGAATATTCCACCTGGATGTGCCTACCTCACCACCTACGATTAAGACTGAACTCTTAGTTTTTCTTGTGGACCCCTAAGACACCTAATTTCTAAAGGAAAAATATAGGCCAGATTTCAATACACTTACACAAACTAAATGTCCTCTCTTCTGCTTACACTCTCCCAGCCCTTACCGGAGGAACACAACCCTTACAATCTTCATCAGAGAGATTCAGTCAGGTCAGGGATCCCAGGGAAAAAGTTTGAAGGCTGGTATCTTTTCCTGGTCATTAGAAAGCAACAGGACAAGACTAAATGGCCTCAGGTTGGATCAGGGGAGGCTTAGATTGGACATCAGGGAAATTTTCCGCACTGAAAGGCTTTCAGGCACTGAAACAGTCAGTCCACAGCAGTGATGTCCCTGGGGGAATTTAAATGACCTGTAGGCATTTGGACACATTGCCAATCATAGACCTGGCAGAGCTGGATTAGTGGTTGGACTTGGTGATCTGGGAGACCTTTCCCAGCCTAAATGACTCTCTGACTGAAAAAAAGGAAAAAGATACAAAGATGCAAAACATCCACCCCCAAAAATTAAACAAAGGAAAGCAAAACATCTGTATTTTCCTTCCATGTTTTGTGGTATCTCTAAACTCATGTACAAAAAGCAAAATAAATTGTGAGAAAGCTTCCTTACCCACCTACTCCATTTTCATGCCCAGCCTGGTACAGGCTGACCCTCAGAAGGTACCAGTGGTCCCAGTAACACAGTCTGCAGGCTGTCCTAGAGCCACCCTGGGCACAACCCCACCAAAGAAACAATGACACACAGCTCCTACCCAGAAGCATGGAAGCACAGAGCCAGCCACAGAAACATAGGGCAGCAGAAATTAGAAAGTAATTCTGTAGTTCACCCAGCTAACTTGGTTATGCAAAAAAACAGGTGTTGAGTCCAAAATCAATACCTAAGCTCTGTGGAGTCAGGGGGGTTTCCCGAGACCCTTCCAGCCAAAGGCTGGTTTTTAGGGTTACTCAGATGAATCTTTTATCCACAGACTGAGAAAGATCTGTTACCACTCTTCTGGAAGTGATCTGCATTCTATTGTCAGTTGTTTTCTTGTTAAAAAAAGAGGTCCTTTTGGATTACATTGGGCTAAGTGCTGAAATATATCAGTGTTTAATCCTGGCAAGGGATCAGCCTGGGATTTTAGAGTAGTGACTTCTTCCCTCATGTTGAAAGCATCAGAAGTCATAGTGGCAGCAAATGATTTGATTTTGGTACAGTGTCCAGTCCAATTGCAGTTCCACCATCTCATGCATAGCTTCAGAAGTGACCAATAACACCTTCCATTCAATAATACCTGGCAAAACATAAATGGCTCATAAATTACAGTTACATCATGATGGTACAAAGTAGCATGAAGACTCAGGGAGAGGATGAGACTGAGCCATCCTAAGGAAAAACATATTTAGAGGCCAACAGAGCACTGCATGTCACCACAGAACAGTAGCAAGAAACGACTTGTTATTTGGCCTGCTTATATCCCATTTTAGCAACTGTGTTCCCTAGCTACAAAAATGGAACATTATTCCAGGAATATGGATTGCTAAACATATCCCTGTTACCTGCATTAGCCACAGATCTGTGCCACCTATGAATAACTAACTACCTGGCACAATATTGTACACCCAAGATGTTGGATACATCTAGAGTAATGAAAAGGTCAGGCTGATCTTCCCAGGGGTGGAGTAGTCTGCTCAATATTCAGTTCAGATTCACATCTGAGACCACCTATGTATGGTGGCAGAGTCCAGCAATGCAAACCAGAGCAAGTAACTATGATGACAGCCATTGAGAATGTCTCTCCTTCTCCCTCTGTCCAAATAATAAAACTACTCTGATCCTGCTCTTGTTCTCTTTTCCTCACCTTTTTGATGTGCATACAAAATGGGAAGCAATGTCAATGGAATTTGCTCTCCACAACCATTGTCTACAAGGCTGACCACAAAAAGAAGCAAGGAACATAACACTCCAAGCTGCAGCTGCAAGTTTGAATGCAGAGGATAAGACATAACTTGTCCATACTTGACAAAGTCTTGGTCTCTTCCCTGCATGTGAGGAAGAGCAGGTGAGCCAAGGTTGATAGAGATGTCCCAGCATGGATGAAGATCAAGCTCCCCTACTCCAGCATTTGCTAGACAAAAAGCCCACTGACAAAACTTTTCTCTGTGACACTTCTTTTAATGGAGTGATATAGAGTTCCCATCGCAGTCCAGTAAATGATGCCTCTCTGTCCCTGGGTGAGGTGAGGCTGGTTCACAACCACTCCTGGCTGTAAACATATTGCCTCTGCTGCTGGACACAGCCAGGCTGCTGCAGGTTCATCAGTCCACCTCCAGTGCAGTATTGGAGAGCCACATAAAGATATCAGTTTAACATGGCTTTGTCCACTCAAAGTGACACCAACTACGCTGAAATCAGAAAGTCAAAGCAGGGAAAATACATCTGGAGGTAATTAGTAACAATCACAGGCTGCTTGGAAACTGCTGACAACAGCAGCAGTGTGCTGGGCCTATGTCATTGGCTTGTAAATCAAGAGAGCACTTACAGGATGTGGCAGCAAGCAGTGACGGAAGGGTTTTTTTAAACTTACTATTTAATGTGGCATAAAAACAATACAAAGAAAGCAAGTTGTTCTCTAATCAGGGATTTCACTGGTGATTCACAACACAACAGAGGTGGCGGATGAAGCACTACTGAGAGCTTTGACTACATTTCTCCTTAGCAGCGAGTACCAGCATGAATGCCAATTTTAAGGAATCCTTTAATTTTCAAGATCTATCCCATGTGTTTGGATCTGCCAGCTGCCTAAAAGAGAGGAATATTGCATTTTCTACCAACAACTGTACAGAGGACCTTTGCCATCTTAAATCTTTGCTTTGCCACCCACACCACAACCTGATAACAAGAGCAATGAAGAGCTGTAATCATACTTCTGTTCTCAGACTTATTTCCATTAAATTATTTTATAATCTTACAGATTTAAGACTAACAACATGAAATAGATTAAGTTCTCTTCACATGTGATAGCCCAGGCACCTCCAGAACTTCTCATAAGAAATGATTAAGCTCGAACAGCAGATACAGCTATAAAAAGGACATAAGTATTCCTGCCTCAAACTCCTGGTTTTCATATTTCAAGTTATTTACCCACTTTTCAGCCTTACCAATAGCCACAATCAGTACTGAAACATCATGCAAATGTGTTCATAGCTCTGCTCCACAGACACAACTGGAAGAGCTCCTGGTAGCAGAGATGTTTCCAACCAATGCTGCTCTGGATACCATAACTCATTTGACAGTGTTTTAAGCAGTTCTTGGTCTCATGACACTCAAGTTGTTACACAATTGTTTATAATCTGGAATGTCAACACAGAAGTGAGATCGACCTCAAGGCATTAACACCACCAAACACAGACTTTGGACATTTGCTGGGCTTTTATCCAATTAACCCTCTCTTTTACAGTGGAAAACACACTACCTAGCATGCCAATACATGTTGCCCCAAAAAGCTTTCAGCTTCATTCTCTGAGTTTGTTCACATACCCCACAGAACAGCCTGTATGGAACAAGGAAGAATGGAAACACCCAAAAAAAGGTTAAGAAATTAAAAGCAATGCAACTTTCTGAATCTCAATAGAAGACCAGAGGTAAGACTAGCCATTCCTCCTCCAGTGAGGAGCAGCTCATGTGGAAAATGCCATCATGGATCTTTGAGGCTTAGGCACTTCTGAACTGAGGGGTCCAAGGACTGGGACCTGGTTTTGGCAGGATTTCACTCCTGAGTAAGGGCTTTACCACTGAAGTGGGGCTGATACAAAGCTCATCTTCCCCCAGGGATTATTACCTTATTGATCGCCTATCAACCCCTACCCATCCCAGCCACAGAACACTAAACAAACCACTGGATTTTACCACAACTTTGGTCAGACCAAAGACCACAAAAAAAATCTCTGAGAAGGAAGAATAAGTGGTGTGCTTGCAGACATTTATTGGATCTTGCACTCATAACCACTGTTGTGCACCATTTCCCAGCTCCCAATTTTCAGAGATACCTGCCACAGATGAAAGTGCCATGGCAATATGCACCTTATGCTTACAAGGGAAATAGGGTCAATAAATGTGTCTCCTTTTCCAAATTCCCTGTCCCACCAAGGAAACAGGCTGGGAAAAGAGTCGTGACTGAAAAGATGATTTATATTTTGGGAGAAAATAGTGAAATCTGTCCAGAACTACAGTGAGAAATGCACCACCAAGTGTATTGTAATGGACATGCCTTGCACATTACAAAGCATAGCTTGCTACTGAAACCTTCCTGCTCCTGACAACCTGCAAATCCCTTTCAGCTCCTCAGGAAGCCTCAGAGTAGGGAGCATGACTCAGGCATACAATATGGTCCCAGATCACAAGGGGATTTCTGTGCACTTCCAGAGCGTGACCAGAACAAAACAATTCCCAAGGCTATTAAAAAAGAATATGAAAGCATAGCAGGTAGACAACTTTCTCCAAAACTGTATCAAAAAGCATAGGTTATAGAAGACTTTGATATGCTCATGTAAATCTACGGTTTATGAATGCTGTTGATAGAAAACTCTACGGCACCGTCAAATTAAAGATATAAATACCCAGTGTCTTGAAAAATGCGTTCTATTGTAGCTGTCACTGACACATTTAAGACTAATGGCAGGTTTTTTTCTAGAACCTGCTGTTCATAAAGCCTGCTCCATGTTTTTGAGGAGAACTAGCAACTTAAACATTTGGAACTTTTGCTCAAGTGTAGATAAGATCACAGGGAGAACCTCTGTGAAATCCATATTGAGCTCTGCAGCATCACCTCTGTAGTAGGTTTTTCTCTAACAATTGTGATCAATCAGCTCACAACACTCGAAGGAACTAGTAATATGAGACATTGGAGAGTGCTGAAACCAGTGTGAAAAAAGAAGCGCTGCTGATGTACCAGCCATAACAGCTCTTGACTGAACTCAATTTTGGCCAGGTGTAAATCCTGGATGAGCAGTCCCTTAGAAAATGGCAGAGGCTGCAGTTAGGTCACCCCAAAGCCTTCTTTTCTCCAGCCTGAAAAATCTCAAATCATTCAGCCTTTCCTCATAGCAGAGGTGTTCCAGCCCTCTGATCAACAAGGATGCCTTCTCTGGCCCAGCTCCAGCAGCTCCAGCTCCTTCCTGTGCTGGGTACCTCAGGGCTGGGGCAGCTCTGCAGGTGGGGTCTCACCAGAGCAGGGCAGAGGGGCAGAACCCCCCCTCCCCTGCTGCCCACGCTGGGGGGTCAGGCCAGCACGGGGGTGTTTCTGGGTCCCAACACACACAGCCAGGGCAGGGCCAGTTCTCACCCATCAGCACCAACAAAAGTCCTTGCCCCAGGGCTGCTCTCAGTCTGTTTGTCCCCTGCCTGGATCAATCGTGGGAGTAGCCCTAACCCAGGTGCAGCATCAGCATCTGGCCTTTTAAAACCTCATGAGATTCTCATGGGACACTTCTAGGCCTTTTCCAAGTCCCTCTTGGATGGCCCTGTTTTTCAGGGGTTTTACTGCACTCTCAGCCTGGTGTCACCTACAAATCGGCTGCGGGTGCCCATGATCCCTCTGTCTGTGTCACTGATGAAGCTATTAGATAACACCGTTTCCAGCACAGACTCCTGATGGACATAGATATGTCTGTATCAATGCTCTATCTCCTTACTTCTTACAAGCCACACACCTCCAGAAGTCCCTCTTTCTGTCCATATATCCACCCCTAGACACCTTTCTTACCTATGAGTCCAACACTCAAACCGCCTATTCAGAACCAGACAGATATTAAAAGAAGTCTCTCCCCTCCCACTTCAAGGTACACGTGTATTTCTTTAACACTCTAATCTCTTCTGAATCCTCCTAACCTTTGTCAAGAAAAGCTGAAGACTGATGATATAGTGAGTTAAAACAACTTTGTGACAACACTTGTTTTCAAAACTTCTCTGCTAGATGAGATTGTAAGGCTTTAAAGACACAGTAATACTTTACAAAAACCAGTGTAATCTTCCACTGTAGGTACCAAATAAAGCGTTACATCCAACATTTGTCAAAACAGAGAAAATCCAATTAAATTTGCACCAATTAGACAAAGCAGTAACACACAGTGCTAACATTCATATGAAGCACAGAGCCTTAAATTTTAAAAGCCCTCCTTTTTTTTCTAATTTGGACAACTAATTTGGGACACAATTTAATAATCTGCTTACCATTTGGCAGATTTCCTTGCAAGCAATGGCGTCAGTCCCAAATAAATAGGTGACCAAAGCATTTATCAGACTCTAGCTGCTCCTTAACTCTTGCTCAACACTTGCTGAATAAATACAGATGATTTGGCATTCCTTGAACAAACAGCCATTGCTTTTCATTTAAATGCTCAACTTTAGTTCAGAGGTTACAATTCAGAAATGGTACAAAATGAGCTTCCAAAATTCAGGCTAGTTTGAACTACCATAAAAACTCCATCCAGTCAAACATACCAGGTGCACTTATGAAAAATGAGCACCAAAGCCCAAAAGCAGAGGCAACCACTCTGCTTTTAAGTGATGCAGTGGTATTCAAAATGTACTTTTGGATTGGAGGGGCACATCCTTTCCTGAAAAAGAGGGACGAATGCTCCATCTGTCAGCTACAATCAAACACAGACTATTTACACAAGCCATGCATCTGACTTTGAACAAGAGCTCCTATGAAATCACATTCAAAAACAGACTTTTTGAGCAAATTACTCCGCATCTGACACAATTATTCCACAGAAGTCCTCATCATGCAACATGGAGGCACAGACAATTCACGCTACTTATCAGTGTTTGAAAATCATTTACCTGTGACAATAGGATAGGACTGAGGCCCAGGAACACTCGCTCCCAAATCTGCAGAAGTAGGACTGGTTATATTGGCTTTCATGTCATCCAATCCACCAGCTAGTGAGGCCATGGCTGAGTATTCAGTTGCCTGGAAAAAGAAACAAAAGACATTTTAGTGACAATAAATTTACTAATCAAGAGCTTTGGGTTTTTGGTTTTTTTTTTGCATGTGCCAACAGAAAGTAGTTGTAACACAGAACTCAAAAATCCTTTGTTCAGCCAGTGTTAAAGGCAATGACCAACGACACTGGGCTTTTCAACATTCAAACTGTTCAATAAGTGGGTCCGTGCTTATTACCAGTGTTCACAAAGAACACCAAAACAGGTTTTCTTTCTAAAACCAAAGCCAAAATCATTATTATGTAGCAAGGCTTTCCTGAAAGAGGAAAAATTGTAGATTATCTGCCAAGTGCAAGCTACTCTCTTTTTAGGGAAAAATGTTCATGCCTCTTAACCTCCATACTCTCCACATTTTAGTGTTGGCACTCGAGGGGACACACACTAACGAGAATGTGGGAACAGATTTTCTCTTTTCTTGGCAATGTTGCATTTCCTCCTCATCTCACATGTATGTATATATAAGAGTTTGCTTAATGGTTGTATTTGTACCTAACTGTTTCTAAATCCAAGTTATTTAAAAATAAATCACTTGATGGTGGTAAAGACATTTCCAAATAATTTCTTAATCTCATTGCCTGAAAGAGGCTATGGTAAGCAAGTACAGATCCTCTGAAATCAGAGTATTTGTGTCCTATAACCCTGTTTAAGTCTCTGTAGCTATAGTATTCTATAGCTGATGAGGCCAATGCACGCATCTAAAGGATGTATATGTACATGGTGCAAACCTTATCTTCATTTGCCCTTTTTCAATGATTTCTTTCAATGATTTCAGGATCATTCCCACAAATCTGGGAAGTTTTCTTTCAAAGTTCTCTATTCCCTGCTATCTGCCCTTTGAGTTTTAATCCCTTATTTGTGAGATGGCAGTCATGCCCATATCAACTGGAGATTGACTTCAAATAAAGAACAGCAATGGGAGCAGGTAAACTGAAGAGCAGCCACTGTGATGCCAACCCCTAATGAATTCCTGAAGATTAAGTCAATGCAGAAGCTGTGCAGATATGAAGAAAGGCAGATGAATCCATGGAGGTTTTTTGCAGCAACCAAAACAAAACTCAGCTAAAAACACAGAATCCCATGGCTTGAAAGCTACCCTTAAGACCAACTTATCCTACCCTCTACCACAGGCAGGGACACCTTCCACTAGACCAGGTTGTTCAAGGCCCCATCCAACCAGGCCTTGAAGAGTTCCATGGATGCGACATCAAAATAAGTTAGCTTGTTTTGGTTTGGTTTGGTTTTTTTTAAGGAAACAAAAGCTGATCTGAGTGAATACATCCTTCTCCTTCCTGCAAGTTTCTCTGAGAACCCAGCACATAATCTGGTGCTTGCCAGTAACCCAGTACTTCGGCCAGGAACATGTGCTGGTGTCTCGGTAGCTCAGGTCTCACTCAAACAGAAGCTAATTTACATGGACAATCCTGTATTAACAGTTCTATGTAATAAACATATTTTTTCTGCAGACACCACTAGCATGAGGCAGGAGTACAGCCTGTCACCTTGAAGGATCCCCCATACAAACCTCTTGCGGATGAGCATGCAAAATACATTTTACCAGGGACAAGCTGCTGGCCACCCTTGTCCTACACCCATGCATCAGACTTGTCTCCTAGGATCCTACATAACCTTTGCATTAAAGTTGTACTGTTCCTAAGTTCTTTCAGCTCATGCCTCTTCCAACACCCTCTTGTGTCCTCATTTTTGCCTTGCTGTCATGCACCGAGGCCTTTTGGTCTACCACCACTGCCCCAAAGACACCCACACCTCTGACTCATCCCCACTCCTGCTCCTGGGAGAGGACAGCCCTGGGAGCCTCCCGCCTCTGCGGAGGATGCCAATGATGGTCCCAGCGTTCCTCCTTCCTAGAAGTGTAATCAAAACTCCTTCTTCTCATTTGGCATTATACCACAATGCATTTCTCAGCCTTCCCACACCATTCCATTCCATTCCATTCCATTCCATTCCATTCCATTCCATTCCATTCCATTCCATTCCATTCCCACATCATATTTTCATGAGTCTCCAACCCCAACTTTCCCCTATGCAGAGCACATGTACATATGGAGGCACTGCTAGATTTTTTCTTTCCCCAAAACCCTAATGTGACAAAACATCAGACAAAAAAAATACCCAAAAAAACCCCTGCAGAGACATCCCACGTAGCTGGTGATGTACAATCATGGATGAGCTGGCAGCACAGCAGAGGAGAAACCTGTCTTTGTGTGCTACTGTGTGGTATTTCTGGTATCTCTAGAAAAGCACACACAAATACCTGGGGAAGAATGCCTCATTCCACCCACGTTGCTCTATGAAAGCCATAACCACATCATATCAAGACGAGAAAATCTCTTTGGATCCTCCCATGGGGTGCTGATCCACCACCCCCAACACACAGAGAGTTAATGTGGCTTCCCAATTACAAAGTGAGAGCTCCACACCTGTAATTTGGGAGGAAGCATCCAGCTGGAATGGGACCCCTGCCACAGGCTGTGTCACAAGTGGGGACTGAGGAAGGAGGTATACATCTCAGACTACAAACCCAACAGCAACCAGCCTGAGCCCTCAACTGCAATTCTCAGACATGGGAATGTGTATCTCCATAGCTTGCTCCCCTTCAGGAGGCCAAGGAACTGACCCTGGGAAAAACAGGACCAGAGCTAAGTAATGTAATGTTAACTGTAAGTAATGTAATGTTAACTGTAATGACCTGGAAGCACCATGCCAATGAGTCATGAGTAGCCCTCTGAGCTTGGAGAAACTGACCTGTTCTAGTGTCAAGAAAGCAGCAACCAGAACGTAGCATAACCTGGCAAGGGTCACAACAGAGGTAGCCTGTGCTCTTCCACGTCACTGCACCATAGTGAGTTGGCACAACATGCAGTGCCACAGTCCCAAACCATGGAATGACACCTGCAGCCTGGAGGGACTGGAAGCATTACGGTTGCTCAGCACAGAGTGGATAGAGAGCTCATAGCTAAGCAGCACTATGGTAGGAATGAGTTGAAGATGTGGAAAATGGAGATCTGGGGTCTTTCCCTGCTTTTGGCCCCAATAACTTCTTGCAGACAGGAGCTGCATGTCTTTTGCAATGGCCCAGCAACTTTTCCCAGAGGTAAGGATAGCAGGATTTTAAGGGATTTTCCAGCTACTTTGCTGTGCCCAGATCCCTCCTTGGAACCACCATCACCTGAACACTAGCAGCCACACGGAGCAAGCACTGACCACTGTTTCCAGCACCAAGACAGAGCAAGTGCAGGCTGAGGAGCAGCCCTTCTGATTGCTGACTCCCCTCGCATCATGTAGTCCCAGTGGATGAGCAACCCTCTCACATTGCATCCACCTCTGCAGTTATAGTTTACACTGCAAAGCAGTGGAGCCAGGGCCAGCACTGGGCTGGCACAGTGACAGTGACCAGCACTTGGCTGTGGGCAGAAAAGGAAACATAGTGCTGCCAACAGCAAGGTGCTGCAGAGAGGTGATGGTAAGCAGAGGCATCTTCTGGCCCCCAAGGAGTGGGGCATCGGGGGTGAAGAGCAGAAGAGCATTCATCCTAAAACCAGATCATGGGTACTGTCTGCAGCTCTCCTCACCCCCATGAAGGGGCAAGGATACTCTAGAACCCCCTGAAAAAGCAAAAACCTCTCTGACACAGTGGGCTCACAGTGTTGGGTGTTGAACAACTCACGAGGGGTACAGTGGTGTCCCCTTTTCCCATTCCCCCTAGGCAGATCTCCTCCTTTCAGGCACTCCATCCAGGGAGGAAAGGAAACCCCAGGGGAAGGCAATACTCATGGAGCAGCCCCTCACCCCATGGCCCCACTGAGACCCTCCTGCTGAAGCCTCCTGCCAACCCTTCCCAAGAACTTCTCCAGCTGATTGGGGTGGGAGCAGCAGAAGGGATCTCAGACTTGGCTCCTGCACTGGTGAGCTGGCACTGCTGCTGGTGAGAAACAGCCCGGAATGACCATCATGGCCAGGGGTCCCTCCTCGCGCAGCAGGAAGCCTGACCTTCTGCTTGGTAGGTGAAAAAGCAAGAGACGGGTGTTCATTACCCTAGAAATTACCTGAAAAATGACTGCCTGCGGTTGTACCACGCACTGTCTCATCAGCATGGAGCACCACTGCCATAGCATGGAGGAGAGAAAACACAGACATGTGAAACGAGGAATATATAAAAGAGAGACTGAGAAGGACAAACTGAAAGGAGGGGTCTAAACCAGATCTCATGTGTTCCCCTGCTCTATCCTACTCTGCTCTGGTTTGGTTCTGGCAGAGGCAGCTGAGGGGAGTGGCTGAAGTGGTGAAGAGTAATCTCTGTGAGTCTATTAGCAGCAGCACAACTTCTCTTGTGGCAGCAGGGTCTGCACAGTCCCTCTCCATTACAATTCTCTGCAAAGTGCAAACAGGAAGGTTTCTGCTTTAAGTAAAGCTTTGAATCCACCTCCACTACAAAATTAGTTCATTTCTAGCTATTAATTCACTCGGAGTGGTGGATGTGATAGGCAAATGGAAAGAAAAAGGGTGCAGGAGAGTTTCATAACTGTTTTCAAACCTGCTGCACTACAGCAAAGCAGAGGCAGACCTCAACCAGCTTCACCCTGCACTTTTTCTGGTAAAGATGCCTGAGTGTAAAACACCTGAGTGAAAAGTCAACCCACCCTATGTGTACAGAAATTGTCTCTTTGAGATTTACATGGGATTTTATCCTGAAGTGTGAGGTAAAGACGAATACACAGTAGGGAACAACTCCGTGCTCTTTAACAGCTTGGTTCTTTTGCCAGTATGGGAATCTCAGGGAGATTCTAGCACAGGCTGAAATGAGCCCTGCAACAGTGCTGCGACCTATGAGATGTGAGACAAATGTATCTCCTTTCCACCCCATCCCTTTTGTGGAGCACAGAACTCACAATGCTGCTGAAGAGACTGCCCCAAGCAAAGACAGACAAGAGCTGTCTGCTGCACAGGGCAAATAGCCATTATAATGAACCAGCTGGGGTCCACTGGGACTTGCACATGTTGCTTTTTGCATCTACTATATTTTCCAAATCAGAACACAAGGCAGGCATGAAACAGCCCTTCTGTGTTCTTCTGCCAGTGGCACAGCTGCCCCCAGGCCCATGATGCTGCTCAGGATGCAGCAGCAGCAACAGCAGCAGCTCAACAGGAGCTCAGACCAGCAAGGTGGCAGCTTGGGGCTTCAGAGCTTAGTCTGCCTCCTCACTGACTATGTGCTCTGCCTTTCTTCCTGAAAGAGATGGTGCATCAAGAGCTTCATTGCCAAAAAAAACATTGAGGTCCCTGAAAGGCACAGTGTTGTCCCACAGATCATATCAACCACACCCACTGCTCACCCCTGATGGCAGCAGCAAGCCAGACCTCACACCAAATATATCCAAGTTATCGCATCTTAATATTTTAAAATTAATTAATAAATAGCAGCAAAAGTGGCACACACCAGGCAGGTTGTCCACAGAAACCCGCACCACAGCCTGACAAACGGAAAAAATTTGTAACATTAGACATAGTTCGAAGAGTTTAATCCAAAGCAGCTCTAATTAATCTCCCCAGACTTTCACAAACCCAGCACCACTTGCAGCTGCACAGTCACCATTGCTGTCTGGAATTTCATGGGAATGGAAAATCCAGCCTAATGCCCTCCTCCTCAGCCACCCATGATATGGGTGGGAAAGGCGTCCAGAAACCTATACCTCAAAGTCTCACCACTGCTGCCTGCCAGCCACCACCCCATTTAATAATTTACATTATATTCCCTGCACTGGCCACTGCTGACACCAAAACCAATCCTACTTTTGAGCAAATGTGTAAATACACACCTAATTGGGGGCAAACCCTTGTTGCTCTTTGTTTTCAGCCACTTTGGGCTCATTGCTGTCTCACAGAATGTGGAAGTTTGATTTCAGTGGTACAACCTTTTCCCCTCAGTTTAAACTGAGTGTTTCTGAACCTCCCTTTCACAATACATATATGTTTATAAAAAGATAACAGCTGTGCTTCATTTTAGCCCAAATCCAATTAGGATTGTACACATCCCCAGACATTCCTTTGAAGGCAGTGAGAATTAGCTCATGCACCCTGCCATGAACATATTCACCCTCATACTTCAAAATAACTGACCTGTTTTTGACCCAATCTTCACATTATCTGCATATGGGAAATGATATACTACATTTTACATTTCCACAGTGCAATTCATAAGTGGGTGCAGCTCTTCTCAGATTTTCCAAAGGGACACCTAAATCCAATCTAAATGCCTAGAATTTACCTGTTGTTTTTCTTTTATACATATAAATAGCTGCATTTCCATTCACTCTTTGTTTCTCATTTTCATTTTGTTCTAATATCTGCATGTAAATGTCTGAAAATAGCATCTGTAATTGAAGATTATGAAGTATAGCCAGCTCCTGACAGGCTGCTAAGGAAGATGGATTATCCTCATTTTTCTGTAAATTTTGTCAATTTTGGAATTCATAAGCTATCAACACTGATCAAAATGTGACTGCACAGCTGTGTCAAAGCGGACGGCGCAGCTCCGAGGAGGACAGCTCTCCCCAGCCACTCGGCCAGGGGCACACGCTGCAGGAATCCTTCCCGGCTGCTTGTGGTATCTACATCCCAATCACACTGCCCCCTCCACCCCTGGGAAAAAAAAAAAAAAAAAAAAAAAAAAAAAAAAAAAAAAAAAAAAAAAAAAAAAGTAAATTGAAAGTACGCAAATTCTCTGGTGCGCCAATTCAGATCACAAAGCACAATTTATTGCGTGTTCTCTCTTTTTATTTATCCCTAAGTAGTAAACACGATTTCCATTCAGGGGGTTTGTTATGTTCCACTCCTACCAGACAATCACGGCACACTTGAGGCAATTGTTTAGCCTCTTCCTCTCAATTTTCCCATTACTGGGAGTAAGTACTGTTGGGACTCTTTAATAGCCCGACTGCAGCCCATATCAATAACAGATGAGGTTTAATCGTCCAACACAAAAATTATTTAGGCTCAGTAAGGACATTCAATGTCATTTGCATAATGGCATTTCTATCCTGAGCACCTAACCCATCGTGCATAAACAAGACCCTGGGACCATAAATAATAATAAATCATGACGTCCATGCTCCTCTTGCTGTAATAGGAGCCTCTCCATGTAGAAATTATTTCAGCAGGAAACGGGCACTATAATTTTAAAGACATGTGGAATTGCACAGGCCAGTAAATCACACCCGTGCACACAGTCACGCACATGCACGTGCCAGTGAGGCTCCTCATAGTGAGCAGCAAAACCTCATGAAGCAGCAGCACAGAACACTGCCCATGCTGGCTGCTGGAAATGTTTTTAACATTGTTTCTTAGTCAGAGGTAGCAGGTTGAACAAAAGCAATGCCGGAGTACTGTGTGCAGTGCCTGGCTCAATGGACCTGTCAGCCTGCCAAATCCCTGCTGGGCAATCCCTCATGCCTGTTGTCCTTGGATCTCTGGGAGGGTCTGAAGGGAAGAGAGCAGAGACCTGCAGATGCTCAGATGGGTGTTTTCCAAGCAAGCCCTTCATAGGCCATCACAGTCTCCAATGCCCAGCAGGGGCAGAAATGGCCAGTGGCCAATGGCCAGTGGCCTCTCTCAGAATCATGGGTCATTGAGGATGAAAAGCCCTCTAAGATCATTGAGTCCAACAGTTAACACTCCCAAGGCTGCCACTAAACTATGTTCTCAAGAGCCATAAACTTCCTGTGGTTTCCAAAAACCTCTACCAAAAACCATGTAGGGCCAGCCCAAGAGAGGTAAATGTACACAATGAGCTGAAGTGGCTTTCCAGATTTCCAGCCTCACCTGGCTGCTAATGAGCGCCTGGATGAACAGAAACATCAACACCACCACAGTGACAAAGCCAACCTCTGTTTCCACCAGGATTTGCTAGTTTCAACATCACATATTTGTCCTCAACAGCTCTAGCATCTCTCCATATAATACAAACATTGCTGTGTCCCCTGCAGGACACAAAATGATAGGATGACTCACCTGAGCCTCCACCCACTCCCATCAGCACTGCCCAATCTTGCAGAGGCTCTTCCTTTCTGTCTCCATGCCCAGAGCCTCCCAGTTCAGTTTACTGAGAAAAGCAGAAACTCCAAAACAGATTTTGTAGGAGCCTGCTCCCAATTCCAGTGTTGCAACACCACTGCCTGCATCTGCCCCAGCTCCCTCCAATTTCTTCTCTCCAGTCCTCCTCTCACCAGCCTTCCTCCGCCTCCCAGGGCAGCCCGCTCTCACTTTCACCACAAGACTTACATGGGGCATTTCTCTTCTTCTCCCCTTTCCTGCCCTCTCCCCAGCACCTGCTCTCACCCCAGAACCAACTGACTTCTCTCAGCAGCCTCCACCATCCTATGTGCAATGCTAAAAAAAATACCGCCAATTGCTACAAGATATTGTTAAAATATGCTGTTTCTCAGGACAGGAATTGGACACTATTCCTCCCAACACTAGCAATTTCAGCCAGAGGAAGAGGGAAAAGAAACAATCCTCCATCATGGTGGCTCCTCTGCTTCCATTGAAGCAGTAAGCATGACTGTGCAGAGAAGAAAAAACAACCCTCAGCACAGTCCAGTACTTCCTTATGGAGAACTATAAATCAGAAATGTGAACGCACACTGAGGATGTGTGACACTGGCAACAGTATTGCCAGATATTCAATCCATTCTGCCAATGGCTCCTGACATTTGAGAAGTCTTGTGCAAACAAGAACAGTTGTTATTTATGCATTGCTTTCACATGAACTACCCAAAGGTGTTTCACAAATGCCATCTGAGAGTCCTGTCATAGCATTTTTTGTATCATATTAAGCATTGTGTACAATAAATTGGTCTCAAAGAGGCATGATTGACAAAGTGGCAGATTACCAGGGTCCAAGCCTCATGGGTAGCCAAAGTCCCTGTAGTCACTGCATTTTCAAGGACATCAAAACTTTATGCAGGGGAAAACCAAAAGAGAAAGACACAGAGTTTGCTATTGTTTTGTGGCATGTTGCAAAGTCCAAGCTGAACAAATCCATGTCAACCCATGAACTCCTGTATCTTAAAGCTAAACACCAAGTGACACACATTCTTCATTTTCCAAAAGATTTTTGCTTTTCCTGTTGGTGCTCCTTGGAATCTGGTAATCCTGTGGAGGTCAGGAGCCTTCTGCCTTCTATTTTTGGGGTGGAAACTTTCCCTGCAATGCTGAATTCCCCATCAAATCCCTAATATGGAACTGATCTTATTTAAAAGAAAAAAGGCAAAGACAAACTAAAAAAAAACCACTTTAAACAAAACCCCCATCATTTTACAAAGCTTTTCTTTCACTTCTTCACCTGCATCTGAATCAGAACGGTAAAGGTCACAATATTGCAGGCCAGTTTTTATTACAGCATGTTTGTGGGAAAGCCAGAAATCTTAAAGGCCTTTTCTAATCTAAATGATTGTATAGTTATGTGCCTGGGGAGGTAGGAAATATAGGGAAAAAAAAAAAAAAAGCCAAAAAAAACCCAAAAAAACCCCACAAACCCTACAGAAAGGTTTCTACATCACTGGAACAGGCTGCCAGGAAAGTGGTGGAGTCACCATCTCTGGAAGTGTTCAAAAAACAAATGGATATAGGTGAGGACATGGTTTAATGATGAATATGGTGGTGGTGCTGAACTGACAGTTGGATTTGATCCTAAAAGTCTTTTCCAACCTTAACAATTCTGTGATTCTATTAAGTGCAAATGTTGTTTCCAGAAGCATTATGCAGCACTTTCTGATTACATGTCCTTGGAGGGTGGGATTAGAAAAGCAGCAGGAACTGAACAAACTCTGTGCACTGACAGCAGGCAAAGTGACTGACTTGGATATCTTAACCAGAGTGTTTTGTCCTGAAAACAAAATGTCTCAGGATGGCTGCTGGGAATGTGGGGTGAGGGAGATGCTCCTTGCCCTTCATGCATGCTGCACGTATGCCTCATGCAAATGGAGGCCCTGGGCAAGGGAACATCAGGGGATTGATGCAGTGCTTGCTTTGATGTGACATTCATCAACGATAAATAGGCACAGAACCCCACTCACATAGTGGGGTAAATCTTGAACTGTTTTTCCCCTTTACTAATTATCTGACGCCCAATGACAACCAAATCTGACCAGCAACAGGTTCAGAGTGTGAAGGCTCCAAGACAAGGTGCTGAAGACTGGGGAGGACAGCATTCCCCACCTCAGGGACACACATTCTGTCTGCCCTATCTGCCCATGGGGCAGGGAAATGGGCTCCTGACCTTCAGAAATACACCTACAAACACCAGAAATTGTCTGCGTATTGGTATAAAAAATTAAGCAAAACAGAGACAAGATGACAAGTCAGGGTACCTATATTGGGTGCTGGCTCCAAGTAAGGAGACTCTGTCTGATGACACACAGAGCCTGTTGCTGCTGGACACCCCACTATCATGATAGGCTTCAGTGACAAACCCTCTATACAGAAAAATCATCAAAGATGACAGGTTTTGATGAAACATTTCAGTTTTTATCAAAACATTTTCTCTTGGAAAGACAAGTTCAGCCAGGCACACTGGTGTTGTAATAATCACTATTCTGCTGCTAAAACTGCAGAAGACACCTGGGCACCACACATGCACTGAAGCATCACCACAAGCAAACAGCATCAGGCAACCAGCAGGGAACCCACCACCGGTATTACCTGACCCCAAAAGCTCTTCCACCCCAAAAGCTACTCCAGACAGGTGTTTGGAGTTATATTTTCAAAATTTTGTCACCAGTCACAAGAAGCAGAGAAGAACCACTTGCACAAAAACACAGACACTGGGGCTGTGCAGTCAACAAAATATCCCACTGTTACCAAGCCTCAAAGTTTGACAATGCCTGAAAGCCATTCATCAGGTACATAATCTGATGATAATTTCTTGTGTAATATAATTTAATTTGTTACTTAATCCTGTGTTTCAATTATTTAGAGAGGTTCTAATAACCAGTGAAATACTCCAAGCCTAACGGAGCATCTGACAAGTGCAGTTCTTATGCCTGGCTTCACTCCATAGCTCCTATTCCAGGAATGTAGTCATCACCTCCAGGACCTCATTCTCCCTCAGCCCTTTGTGCCTGACTTATCTGGACTGGCTCGGACCTGAGGTCACCACTGAGCCTGAAAGAGATTTTACAGGAGAAACCCTTGCCTCTCCAGTGTTGCCCTTATTTCATCCCATTTTCAGGGTGAGAAGAGCAGAACTGAAATCATGTCCCTACATGTTAATCTACTCTCTTAATGCAGGATTTCTCTCCTTTCAGGTTTTGGGGTGTTCGTTTGCAAAATTCTGCTGCAAAAAAAATTTAAGCAGCCACTACTCATATGAGCAGAGAGAAATTCTGAATCAGTCCCTTTTGTCTGGAAGTGGCTTAGCTCCACAATTTATTTTTGTCATCATTCAGACACTGGTGTAGGTTGTTTTGTTCAACGCCACACTAAAAAAAAAAAAAAGTGGCAACCCAAAACTGTGGCATTCTTTTGAAAACCCAGCCTCTGCACTGAGCAAGTTTCTCAGACTCCTTGGTGCTGCATGCCGAACAGCTCTCCATCTCATCTTATACACTGGGTGAACCAGTGCTGCTCTTCCACGCTAACCACACTTTTCACTGTAGCCACACAAAGGTTTTCCTTAAATGCATCATAACAACTGGAATGAATAAAGTGGATGAGCAGCAAGATAGTGGTATGGCCTGGGTTGGAAGGAAGTTTCAAAGACCCCTCAAAACAGGTCCAGCTATGGAGCCAGGCCATGCAGCTCAGGGGTTCATCTAGGTGGGTCTTGAAATCACCACAGTCAGAGACTGCACAACTTCGGATCCTGCATAGCCTCTCCTGTGTCAGTTCATGCCCCTGTCTGTCATGTTCCCACTGCACAGCTCCATTAAGAGTTTGGCTCCTTCTGAGATGTTTTATCTTCAAGGGAGCATACTCCCATCTTTGTTGATTTTAAGGTAATGGACAGATTTAGAGAAAGCCCACAGAACGGCTGTAAAACAACTGTGATTTCCAAACTAAGACTGGAAAATGTACTTGAAACTTGTCAGAGCCTGTGGGATCCAGGCATTTACTGAAGACTAAGTGGAGAAGTCTTGTCCCGTTCTTCAAATGCCGGTGAAAGACCTTCACCTTTAACACAATCTGAATGGGCCAGGCACTAGTGAAACCAATAGGCAAGTGTATTCACTCACAGAGTTGCCCTTCCTTCTCTTGTGAGGCTAACGTACACATAAGGAGGTTGGTCAATTTTGACAAAACTGGCCAACTAGTGCTGCTACATGACATTGTCTGATATTGGTGAAGGGCCTTGTTTAACTCTCTAAACTAAAAAATAAAAGGGATTATTTATTGTGAAACACACAATAAACAAAAAGATGCAATTCCTCAATACTAGTTCCCAAATTTCAAAGAAATGTGAACGCTTCTGTCAAGAAAACAATTGGAGCAAGCTTTTCTTAGATTTCCTACCTTTCTATCACACTCAGAAGCCACAGAAGATCTTCTGGAGATCACCTGCTGACTTTGCAAGATGTTTTCTATGTAGTCACTAAGTTCTTTCTGTATAATTGGTGGAAGATGCTGAGATGAAACTTGGAGACTGGTAAAACATCTCCTTTCAGCATTACCCACCAGGAATGGTGCTATGGCTGGAATTTCCAAACGTTTTCCTGAGGTCTTGTAGGTTTAGGATTTTTTCCGTTTATTTCTCTCATAGAATTTTGTCCCAGTTGTTGCTAAGAGAGACTAAGACTGGTACTTAAGAGATGAAAGAAATGGCCAAGGTGGGGGATGGTGCAGCTGGCTACTTTCTTACCTGGGGGTGGAGGGTTTTCTCTTTTGGAAGGGCAGAGATGCTGTGAGATTTTGGCAGGGGGTTGGGAACTGGGCTCAGCTCCCCTCGCTCTCTCACGCTGGACATGGGAGGGAAGGCAGGCTCTGGTCGCTGTGGGGAGAATTCACCACTACTGTGGGGCTCTGTCTCCTGCTGCCTTCCCCTACCGTGAGTGGAGCTCTGCTTGCAAGAGCAGCTGTTGCACTGGGACCTCATTAACGCCCGACCTCAGTGAAAAAAATGACCCCCCACCTTCCACTCAGGGGAAACCCAGGAATCCCTCCCCCTTCCCCCCAGGGAGCCTCTCCCGGCCGTGTTTGCTGCTCCGGAGTCTGCTCATCCCTGCTGTCCCACCTGCTGCTCGGAGGTTCCTGCTCAGCCCATTTCACCATCCGGCCCGCCCGCCATCGCCGCCTGAGGGAGACGCGGCCCGGCTCGCGCCACAGCGCCCCCTGCGGGCGCGGGGGAATCCCGGCGGGGCCCTGCCCGGCCCGGAGCCGGCAGCGCCCCTGCCGGCCGTGCCCGGAACTGCACGGCAGGGGAAGGGGCCGCAGCCGGGAGCGGCTGGCGCTGGGCTGTGCTCTGCTCCTCGCTGCTGCCGCTGCTGCTGTTTGTTTGCCTTGTTTCACACGTACAGGCCAGTGAAGAACTGCTCTTCCTTCCCCCGAATCTTTGCCTGAAAGCCCCTTAATTTCAAGGTTATAGTAATTTGGAGGGAAGGATGTAATATTTTTTCCATTCTGAGGGAAGTTTCTGCCCTTCTTGCAGACGCCTGTCTTTCAAACCAAGACACCAGGCTTTCACAGAAAAAAACACACCATTCTCCTCCTCAGTAGCATCTTCATCCCTGAGGAGCTTCCAGAGCAGGGGAGAGCTGGTCTGCCTTTGCCAGCTGCTGAGCATGGCACTTGTCAGCAACATTCCCTTTGCACAAGCCTGTGCACAATGTGGGGAGCCTGCCAGGGGGAGAAGACATCCCCGCAGTTTATACAGAGCAAAGAGAAAAGAAACAAGGACAAAAGAGACATGAGAGCGCAAGTCACAGCAAGGCTGGCCTCTCCTTTAACTTGCAAATTTGTATTTTTACACATATTCATATATGACAGCAGTCAGGAGGAAAAAAATGGGATGTTTAAAACCAGGAATACAATGCAATTCTCAAAGGAGCTGTCTACCTTGGTATTTTGGGATTCCTCCTCTTTGATGGGTCAAAGGGAGGAGGAGGTGACAAGGATTCCCCCGAGCAGGAAAAGGACTCACACCTGGCAACCCTGGAGACAGAGCTAGTCCCCAGACAGAGTCATGTGAGTTGGGGAACATAGCCCAGCAACCCCAATACTCAGTCTAGGAGAGGAGCATCGTTTGCATCAGCTCCAGCCATCACTGAGGCTTCCCTGACCCCATAACAGGCACTAGGAGAGCTCCAGTCTTTTAAATTCACCCTGAAATCCCTGAAATGAGTGTGCTGTTACTCTCCTCCAGCTTGGTCTCATTGCACTGACTGCCATCACAACAGGGTGTACATGGTGAAACTCCAGCTCTCTTCCTGCCAGCAGCTTCTGTTCAGCACGGTCATGCTCCCAAGGTATTGCAGACCGCAGGAAATGCTCCCTTATCACCTTCTAGAAAAGTCTGCAGAAGAAATCCTGACCCTGGGCTGTCCATTACTTCTAGACAAAGTGGGCAAGCTGGTCACACCTGCTTCTATGGGGAGAGATCTCTGGGAAGGGGCATTGGGCATTGAGCTGCAGTGGGGATGCAGGGTATCCCCATGTGTGCGCCAGACAGGAAAGTGGGCAACCCCTGGATTATCCACCTGCCTTCCTTCCCACCTCTCTTGCTTACTCAAAGACTAGCCATTTCAATTCCAGACCACTCAGACATCCTCAGCAGCCCCTGAAAGCTGCAGGCTTGCTTTTCAAAAGGATGATGTTGAGGCAGAAAGACGTTTGCTGGATACATCGCTCCTGTCATGCTCCTTCTGCAGAAAACTCTTCGCCTCCACAGCCCCACCGTCACACAGAATACACACAGGTGTCATACAACAAAATCGGCTGTGACTGTCACCACCCAACACGACGCAACAAGGTGGCACACACACAAAATTTTGTGCATCTTCAGAAGCTCATGCACAAAAAAAAAATGCTCGCAAGGAAGGGCAAAGGAGCAGGTATGCAAAGCGGAGGTATTGGCCAAAGGAGCTGTGTGTTCTGCTGCTATTTTAAAAGAAAAGCCTTTCCACTCAAAAGAAAAAAAAAAAAAAGAAAGGAAAAAAAAAAAAAAAAAAGGTTATTTTTAGCAGGAAGAAGCTCTATGGCAGGTTTTTTTCTCCTTTTTCAATCTAAACCAGAGCAGAGCCAAAGGAGAAGGTGGCGCATCCCGCTGCACCCCCAGCAGTGCCATGTAGGGACATAGGGCTCAGAGAAGACACTCTGTCCTGAGGAGGCTTCAGTCTCTACAGCAGCACAGGTGTCGCATGAGAGCATCTGAGACAGACGGGGGAGCTCTATCAGACACTTTTGCAGAATAACTTGATGATGCTGAACTGGAGACAGGAGCTGACAGCACAGTCTTGACACTCAAAGTGCTTTGTGCATGGAGCAGCTCCAGAAATAAAACACCTCTTGCAAGGAGATGGAGGCAAGTGCTACTGTCATCTCCCAGAGGTTGCTGCTCTGTCCCAGTGAAACACTCCATATTACAGCTGAGCGCTGGTCTTCTCATCTTTTGTTTACCTGTTTAGTTTTTACTATTATTGAAAGGTTCTACTGGACAAGAAAAAAATATTGCCAGCCTGAGAATGCCTTTTGAGTACTCTTTAAAGGGCTCAACTGTCTGGCAGAGAGGGCTGCAGTAGGTGTGGGTACACCCCCACAGCACACACATGCACTACACAGATGGGAGGAACTCATTCCCACTCCACACAACCCCCCTGAGGTGGCTTACCATAGGTATGATGAGCAAAGCTCAGCACCCAGGGCATCAACAACTGCAGCAAGGGGCCAGTTGCTACATCCTGCCGACCAGCAGGAGCACAGCTTTTTCCCCTACAGCCCCCACACAGGGCAGGGGTCATGGGTGCCTGTGCTCCCAGCTGCTGTCCCTCCACCATCCTGCCTGCCTGGACCCCACGCCCTTTCCATTCGGTAGGGGTATTGATCTGCTGGCAGCAATGGGCTGGATAATTAGCCAGGAATTAGGGTTTCTATTACAGCCAGGAGGCTGCCCCAGCTGATTTATCACCTGAATAATTTACTGTGATTGAAAGGAAATTAAAATGAACTCCATTTGACAACTGTGCGCTTTTATGGGCTTTAGTGAAGACTCAAAAGCCAAATTAATAGCCTGGTGTTGTTTGATAGTCTACTGAGAGTAAATATGGGAAGGGTTTTTGTCTCCTGATGTGCTCTCCTAGGCTTGATTTTAGAGGTGGGATTTTCTTCTGCTCCCACCAGTAAGGCTATGGCCTGGAACAGGGGGAAATTTCAGCTGTAAAATCCAGAGAACTGCCCTTGCTCCCTGCTCCTCTCTGCGCTGCCAGCACCCACCCTCTCGTTCTCTTTTCTGTGGGTACAGAGGATGACAGGGTCAGCAGATTGAGGATGAGCAGGTAGCTCCCACTGGCAGCCCCTGGCCCGACGTGGCACCAGCATTGGCACCAGAAGCCGGGGCAGCCCACCCAGCTGCTGCCACTGGAGATGGGCTGCCAGCAGGGTGGCCTGACGGGAGGCACGAGGGCAAC
Source organism: Hirundo rustica (assembly GCF_015227805.2). Lineage (NCBI taxonomy): Eukaryota > Metazoa > Chordata > Aves > Passeriformes > Hirundinidae > Hirundo > Hirundo rustica. The sequence goes on along the minus strand of NC_053488.1, from coordinate 82,460,787 downwards.
GCAGCCACCCACCAAATCATCCTGCATCCCACAGCCCCTTATCACCACATCGGCCCCCCACCACTCTGGTAGAGCTGGAGGTGCATCTCACCATGGCTCAGGGCGCTCACCCTGCAACACCATGTTTTCCTACCCACTACTGCCTGGACTCCTGCAGAGCTGGCAGAGCATTGCTAGGGTTTGCTTCAACTCTTCCTTTGTCTTTATTTCTTCTAAATTTTATATTTGTGTACCTTTATTGAGCCTCATATTATTGTTTCCTTTTCCTTCTTAACTTGTTTTTTATTTAGCACACCAGGTAATGTAGCTATGTTTAAGAGCTTGCCTTGGAATGCTCAAATCATTCCTGCAAGTGGCAGATTGAGAAAATATTTGGTTCTTCAAACTATCCATGAATAATTTTCATAATTTTCACTGCTTCTGGACAACATGAAGTTTTGGGAAGACACAAATATTAGCTCTGCATTTCTCAATAAGAGTGTCAGAGTATTTTCAGATGCTCGACAGCCCCTGTCTACAGAAAGGTTTCCAAGAAAAAACATATTTCGCACACGCTGGGGGCCAGGACCAAGCATAGAGTTCTGCAGTTCATAGAATCAGTGTCTGGTTTGGGTTGGGAGCAATCTTAAAGATCATCTCATTTTAACACCCCTGGCAATGGCAGGGACGCCTTTTAGTAGATTCATTCCTTCCTTCTGCTTCTCCAATAATTGTACTTTGGGAGTAAGTCCTAGTAAAACAGAAATGGGCTATATTTTCTGGCTTTACTAGAATTTTCCATTATTGCCATAGATCAAACTCCAGTACTGTAAGGGGAATATTGTGTATCTTGCTCCTCTCAGAAGCTGCATTCCAGCTGCTCCTAGAAACATCCCCCCCAAGATTCCTTTTTCAAAGATGGAGCATATTAGGCAGGAAGTAAAACCTGAAGATTTTCAAAAGAAGTTTATGCCCCTCTCTTGGTCAGTTCAGAGAACTTCTTTGGTGCAACTCTCTCTGCATCAGGTTTCAACTTCATGCAATTCTTCTGCTTTTTCCAAATTGTAAGTAATTTTGGAGGATTCCTTGGCTATCCAAATTCCATTTGTCGTCCAAATTCCATATGCCTATGTCTGTCTCCATATCCACATTTATTTGTGCTCCATGTTATGAATACCCTGTATGTTTGCCAGGTTACTGGTTTCTATATGAGCACAGAATATCTACATTTTATCCAGAAATCAATCTGAGAACAGATATTCTGTTTAGTTCTAGCTTAAAGCAGTGGGAAAGCAGCAGCACGGGCCTAGGAATTATGTTCTATTAGCAGCAAGCAGTTATCTTCTAAGCTGGTGACCTACATCGTGTTGAATCTGGTCACATCATGTTATGCTTCATTATGGCCCTGATCTAAAGTTTATTGAAGTCAATAGAAATATTCCTCTTGGCTTCAGTGAGTATTCGATTGGACTCATGTGTGAAACTGAAAGTACAAAAGAGTCCTTTTCTGTTGTGGACAGAAATCCAGCATGGATAATTCTTTTTTTTCACTCTGAGAAAATTAACACACTGTCTCTCCCATTGAGCCAATCCAGCTGTATATCCTTCACCCTGCATTTTTCACCCATAGTTGCATTAATCCATCTCTCACAGCCTCCAGAAGCACATTGGTCCACAACCACTGGGCTTTTCCCCCGCCTGCTTCAGTGGGGTTTTCCTGCACTTGTCCAGCCTCAAATACCTGAAATCTGCAGGTCTCCTTGACTTTCCTGGGTCTTGGTCTCCAAGAACATCTCCTGGTTTTGTCAGTGCTTTGACTGGAGAATTGCTTGAGCCAACAGTTCACAAAACACATGACACAGGCTTGGCCAGTCTGGAACAACTTCCCAAAGATGCTGTGGAGAGCTCCTCCATCCTTCTGGCTGGAATCACAGGAAGCCATTGGAAGACAATCACCCCCACAGCCACACAGAGGGGTTTGCTGAGTACAGCCAGTGCTTCCAGTTCCTCCAGGTCTTAATGGACAGCAGGCACTGGAAAATTTTGCCATTCAGCGTTGCAACTCTCTGCACAGGATGAGCATCAATTCCGGATAAAGTCTGAATTGTCACTGCAGTGACTGTGAATAATGGGAGGTTGCCTGTGGCAGAGGCCAGGCTGAAGTATGTTGGTCTGACACTGGTATAGGTGCACAACACAATTCCAAGCCAGGCAGGCAGTTACAGGCCACTGCTTGACACTCCTTGTGCCAGTTTGGTTTGCTCCAAGGGGATCTGGGGTGTAGGTGACACCAACAGCCTTCCCTGTGGGCAGGGAGGCTTCACTGCAGAGCCAACACACTGGGAAGCAGCAGAGCCCATCCACACACATACACAGCACAGAGAGAATGGAAACTGCCATCAAGGCTTTCCTTTTCCAAGGTCTGGCATTACATGGTTTGCAGGCGTTTTCCCTGCGGACGGACGAGATGCACAGAGCTGGTACACAGCAGCTATGTGCAGAATGGCAGTGCAACACTCATGTTCCAAACTTACCACTATGTGCATTTCCATACCTGTGCCCAAAAATAAGGGAAATCAGTTTTCCATGAACATTTGCAGCCAGTGGAAATTAATCATGGGCTGTTTGCAGAAAATGAGCACAAAAGGGCACAAATGTAAGGGAAAGGCCTTCATTCTTATGAATTCTCTTAACAGAAGAATTTGTTTTTATAGCAGGGCTTTGTCAGGGGGAGGTGGGCCAGAGTGCTTCTGAGTACTGACTTTATGTCATGGTTCCTCCCCACAACATATAGACGTGAAAGGACTTGATGCTGTTTGCACAGACAGTCCTCAGTCCCTGTCTCCCTCTGCCACTGGATGTTTTTAATGCTCCACACATGCAGGAAACACACCTGTGCTACTGAGCACACATGTGCACGAGCCCAGCTGCACCACTGGGTGTTAGGCTGCAAAACAAGGCAAGTAACAGCTGATGCCTTACTTCTGCCCCTTAATGCATAACATCTGACAGTCTTTAACTGTAGGAGCACAAGGTGGGATCCCTGCCTCACCAAGCACACACAATCATCATTGTTTCTCTCAAAGGACTGTCTGATGCTTTATTTCCCTGCCACTGTCCAGGGGTTGCCTTCTCTCTCAACACGGTATGAGCCCTTCCCCAAAGACAATCATCAGTCTCTCATCAGTTCCTCATCAGTCTCTCCATAGATGCCACAACTTACAGCAGATGGGAAAGACGTGACACTAATATGATTATTGTCAACAGTACACAGATTCACAGAATATTCTGAGTTGGAAGGGACTCATAAGGATCATTGACTCCAACTTGTAAGTAAGAAATTGAATCCACAATCTTAGTATTACTAGCATCATCCTCTAACCATGTCATATGATGATAAATACCTCCAGAGCCTCTATTTTATACAGGTTAACTGAAGGAAACGTCAAGATGGGAAAATGAAGGAAGTGGATTTGAAGTACTCAAAGCAAAGGGTTACACAATGGTGGGAAATCACTCCCACACAGCCCTTCTACCTACGTGTAGGGCAATGGACTCATAAAGGTAAGGACAAATTTTGTGCAGAAAATGCACCAGGAGGACTTAGGGCAGCACCTAAGAACAAAGCATCATGAGGCTGAAAATACTGTGTTGTGCAGGAGGGACTTCTTTCCCCCTCACCATTGCCAAGGTCCTGCCCTAAGCACACAGGTGAGGAGGAAGACTAGAGAGGAGCCACAAAACAGGAAGGAAAAGGGATCTACAGTGTCTATGGAGTAACAATTGTTCCAATGAATACCTGGAGCCCTCCTCAGGTGAGTAGTACTGGCACATCAGTACGTTTTTGTGCCAAACCAACATTAGTCATGTTCAGCTGACTGCTGCTGGATCATATTTGTAATAAAATGGATAAACAGTGGTTCAGCAGCTCATACCAGTCTTCTTCCCACAGCCTGTCCCCATGGGGAGGAGTATTTTCCATATTTTCCTCTACAGAAAGAGCTTAAAGATCCATATGTCTATGTCTACCACTGACTTAGCTCCTAAAGCACCACTTTGGGTTCCAGCAGCACTTCGGACAGACAAATGTCACAGGCAGATCTTGCTTTACTACACCAATCTAATCCAGGCACAACTCCGGTTTTCCAAGGCATGTCATTAATATCCTCAGTATTTAATGTCTCATTGAATCCTTTGGCCTTACTAATTGATGCAGACAACTTCTCCTCTTTGGTTGAGCATCATTACAGCTTTGCTTGACTCACCGAGGAGGTGAAACAAGACTGTTCCTGTAAGGGCTGGGGTTCATGCAGCATCTTTGTGAACTGCAGCAGGTCATACAAATCACATCTGGTCGTGTTGAAAGTTACTCTGCACATACTATCAAAAAGCAGAAGCTGACCCCAAATAGCTGCAAGCCCTTAACCGTGGTCCAGCCTTCCAAAAGCAAAGATCATACTCCAAGCTAAATGAAAACAAACAACTACAAATTGCTTTTGTAATTACATGTAAAAATGCTAGGCAATGGGGTTCCACAAAGTACATTTTGAACCTCATAATGCCAGATTTCTTAGCATCTCACATGACTTCCCAGAGCATACAAGGAGTATCCCGTTCATCAGATTAACAGCAGCACATCTCCAGTTTTAATAATCTGGCTGCTTAGAGATTTTTTAGACACAACTCCTTATGTGGCCCTGGAAGAGCCTTTCTCCATCAAGAGCAAAATATACCCATATTTGATAATTGGGAAAACACTTCAGCAATATCCTTATTCAAATCTCCCATTCTTCCTGTAAAACCAGTAAAAGTTTATCTCTGAATAAATGTTCACTCACTGCTGGACTGTCTCCCATGAGATGCAGCTGGCCAAGACTAAGAGGCTCCGGAAGGCAAAACCAAATAAAAAGTCCCCTCCCATCACTACTCCCTTTGCAGTGACTATTTTGGTCTGTAAAGTTTTTGCAGGAACAGATCTGACAAGACACAACTCCTAGGTGACCAGTGCTTGCCATGGCCTTGGGCACGGTGCCTGCCCTCTCCAGCATCACCCGTGTTTGGATGGGATAACCACCATCTAGTGGTACGTGAAGGCCACTTCACCTTCCAGAGACACTGATGGTGTCACTTCCCATCTCTTTCCAGCTCGAGTTCAGATCTGCAGTTTCACAGCGCACACAAATCAGGGAAAACACAAAAACAGCAGAAGGTGGTGAAAAACAAATGCCTCTATGAAATTGCAAATTAAAAATGAGCTTAAAGGAATGAGGAATTCCTACTCTACTGTAGGATTGTCAGCATTAATAAGTAGTTAAAAAAAAAAAAAAAAAAAAAAGTATACACATTCCTTAACTGAAGCCACACTGGCAGTAGGCTGCCATAAAAGAGTCTCCAATGGCCCTCAAATGTATAGATTCCTCCAAGGGGAATCAGTGTTAGAAAAGTCCATCCACCTTGCTAAAAAGCATGTCTGATATTAAGAAAGCTGAAGATTAATGGCTGAATACATCATTAAGTAGCAAGATAGACCAATATCAGTGCTGACAGCAATATATTAATTTCTACCTCCTTCTCAGCAGCTAAATTAAATACTGCCACCCAAGAAGAAGAACATAGAGAGACACAACTCATCAGTTTTTTCCTGTGCTTCTATACTGTGCCTGAAAAAATGGAAGTTTTTCCAAAATATTAGAGCCAAGTCCTCCTCAAACACACTGTAGATCCATAGGTGCAATTAATTTACCTTCACATACTAATCAGGTGTTTCTCTCAGCAAATGGCCAGTTACATGTCTAAAAAGCCATATCTGGATGCAAAAATTTGATTTGTGTCCACAATCATGCTCACTTTGAACCAAAATTAGGCATTGGGTTTTGCAAGTCTTCTCCTTGTTACCTGCACTGCCTTCTTTTTGATCTAACAAAAATGTCAGAAGCTGTGGCGCTCTTTAAAGATTCATTTGATGCAACTGGTCAGGTGTCATTTCATAGCCAGACGCTTGCTAATGTTTGCACAACGAGTATTTTCCTCGATTTTTTAATAGGCTTTAATGGCTAACGTGGACTTGGCTGAAACAAGCTTTACATGACATCTGTCTCCATGTTTGTCTACTGAAACTCTGAAAAGCCTTTGGTGATGTCCACCAAACGGATCTCTGCCAGTGGAAAGCATATCAGGGAAACATGAAATATTTGCAATAGTACCTGCTCTGGTTTGATGGGCTCAGTTGTCGTGAAAATGTCAGAATAATGTTGTCTCTCAAAGACACGATCCAACACTTCTAGCTGCTGCTGGGTGAAAAGGTCTCCTCGCATCTGTTTCCGAAGAAAATCTCTGCTTGGGAGAGAATGGCCATTTGGTACTGGAGATTCCTGAATACCTTTCAAAGAGGAGAGAGAAGAGGAAAAATGAGTAGTCTCATGATGTGACCTACAACAGAGTGTCTTTTTTTATCTCTTGAACAGATGTAGGTACCAGTATCTAAAGTCATGAAGTCTGTTTGAGAGGTTATGGTTTGCTGGAAAACACACTCTACAGTCTTGCATTACAGGCAACCCTTAACCTGTCAACAACTTCACACATAATTTAAAGGCAGGACACAGGTTAACAGTCACATTTTTGCTTGCATCACTTTTACCATGCTACCTGAGAAGCTGTCTGGTTCACGGTCTGTATACAGGAGAACACAGAGGATGAGTAGATGGCCTAATGATGACAGTCACAGTCAGCTTGGGTCAGCTCCAGCAGAACGCTTTGTCCAGTCACCACCCACACCCTCTCCCTTCCTGTGCTACCTGCAAGTCCTGCTTCAGCTCCATCCCATGCTGAACTCTGAGCTCTGGCATGGACTCTCTGTGAAGCACTATCAGCAGCACTGGCCCGGCAGCCCCGAAGCAATAACACAGCCTGTGTTGTACTAAGGTGGGGAATCCCAGGGCTGAGTTACCCCTGCAACACCCTCAGCAAGGCCCAGTCCAAGATGCACTCCTGACCCTCCAATTCACTTTGTATTTCTCCAGCTTACTGGCAGGACTCAAACCTGGGCTCCAAAGCACATTTTCCTCCTTCTCCCCTTCAGATGAGATTTTTAGCATGAGTCCTAAGTGACTGGCCATGGCTGAAAAGCCATGAGACAAGTCTGAGAAACGTTTGATTGGCAGTCTGAAAAGATTCTTGCAATACAGGGACTTGTTATAATTTGCTTTTTGCAGATTCACAGTAGTTTCCTACTTTTACTTCACCTGTCAGTGCTGGAAATATGTCTTTTATGCACTGAAAACTGAGATCTGCAGTATTCCCAGGACTCCAGGAGGTGGAACTCCAAGAACAACAGTAAATATCAGATTTCTTCTCCAGATGGCAACATTGAACTAGACAGAGGGAGGAGATGTTTTAAAAATAGCATGTAGCTGCTAGAATAGTTCTGAGGAGCAGAATTTAAATGCATCCTTAACAGGAAGAATTCCATGAGTGCTGCATTTGCTTACAGTCCAAGAAGTCAGCAGTCACCTAGACCTCCTCTGGCAGATTCTGCATCAAGTTTTTTGATTGTTAGTATAGAGGTGATCTGCACAAAAACAGCCCGTTGCTGTAGACATCAGTTGTGTCCACAAGCACATGCCAGCCGTCAGTAATACAAGTGATTGTATTACTGGTGGACATGATTTTTCACAAAGGACTATTGATTTAAGATCATCCTTCAGCATAGATGGATTTTGCAGAAAATGCTGTCTGTCCAGAAAACTGAGCTTCTTTAAGGCAGAGTTCTCAGACCAGGGGACCAACACAGGGAAGTACTTCTTTTGACCTCAGTTGCTAATGGTGAATTTAAGCAGAACTCTCCTTATACTGAACAGACAATTGAAGTTAGCAGTTAATGCTGGAAGCCTCCTCAATTTGAGATCGGCGATTTCAGTGACAATAACTTTATATATACCCTTCTTAGAGAAAGCCATGCAACTTTATCAAGGGTAGATGATGTTGGTTTTTGTAAAGTGCAAGGATCAGTTTATTCCACACAGGAAGGGAAACAAAAACCTGAACCAGTGGTCTGAGTAGGATGTCTAGGTGTGAAAAGGTACAGAGGGACACAAAAAAGCAGTGTATCTTTAAATTGTGTTTCTTGGGTTTTTTTTTTTTTTGGGGGGGGGGGGGTGGTGTTTGTAGTTTTGTTTGGTTGGTTTTTTTGGTTTTTTTTTTCCCCTTTTTTTTTTTCTTTTTTTTTTTTTTTTTCCCCCTAAATCAAATAATATCTAATAGACCCTTTGCTGTGTTTAGTCAACCATAGCTTATCGAATTAAAATTCTGGTTGGTAGCTGTATGGTAACACAGGGCCACAGAGACCCTCTCACTGGAGCCTAGAAATGCTGGCTTTAAATTTCAGGTTAAATTGTTATTCACAAATTGGCATCAAAGTTATAGTTTTCTGCAGTTTGGGGATAAAAGGGATGACAAAAGAGAGTGAAATGACACAAGACAGGCATGACCTTAAAACTGTTCTTGGTGATGCCAGTACAGTCTGTGCACTGTTTGGGCACTCAGAGATTGGAAGTACAGTGAGAACCCCTCGTGTTTGAAGATGGAGCAGCAGTCTCACCTTTCAGCACTTTTACTACAAAGTGCAGCTCCAGATTTTTGGGAGTGAACCCCTTGCAGAAGAGGAGGCCGATGAAAGGAAATCCCGGGGCAGCAGCCTCAGCCAGAGACAGGCACTGGGGCACTGTAGTGCTGGGGAAGGGTCTCCCACCCCAGATAGCAGAGTGAGAAGTCCAGGAATAAAGGCACCATCATGTGCCTGTGCTGTCACATCCAGGCATCTATCCCAACTGCCCTTGGTCCAAGGGGCAGCGAGGCAGCAGATGACACTAAGACACAGCCACCAGAGCACAAGGAAGAGAAGGAGAGTGCAAGGAAAGTATGAAATCACATGGAGAGGGTAGCGGGGCTCTGGAGTGGTTTGGTTTCAAGGTCAGCATTTAGTATGTTCCTGGAAGCACAACATATGCTGCCAGACAGAATAGGCTGCCAACTCACACCATTTGTACACCCCTGTTTACCAACACCTCCACATGCTGTCCTGAGGACATGAGGTGGGATCAGTCTCCAAGACACACTTTCCAGTGCAGTCAGGCTGTCCTGGGATGAGGAACAATGCGTGAAGCATTTGTGCCAGGGAGGGACCTGGGCAGGAGTCAGACAGGACTGGGACCACTGAGATGGCTGACACCGCACAAAAGGAACCACCCAAGCCTCCCTCACTGTCACAATCACCTGCTCTCTGCATCCTGTGAGCAAAGGAACAGCTTGTACTTTTGCACTGTGTCTCCCAAATTCAGACTAATTGCCAGTTAGTTCTGGATTCCACTGTAGAATTAAAGGACTTCCTGTACACTGCATACAATACACAGGAGTTTGTGAAGGTCTTGAGGATGTATTTGGCTGTTAGACATTATATAATAATACCATTAACATTATACATTGTTTAACTAGAATATCTTTGATAATTAAAATATTGTTGGAAGGCTTGAAACCATTTTAATTATAAATAGGCTCCAGGGAATGGTAAAAACATCTATCATATATTCAGTGCGTCCACATAGGGTTGCATCCATACATTTTATTGACAATAGCACTGCATGCATACCTACCTATTCTGCAAAACAATTAGTTCCCAATTCAATGGCATCTTTCCAGAGATTCGAGTAAAGAGCAGAGATGTAGCACTCTCCTTAGTTCAAAAGGTTACATTCTTCCCAAACAAACATTCCTTTATCTCTATAAGATTGTGCTTCTGGGATAAGGCGGCGCCACTAGCCGACAGTTTCCTGAACTACTTCTGGTGAAATGCATCAAGATGTAATGCACTGAAACCTGTCACAGTGCCGTAGGGAGAGCCTGCACACGCTGCACTAGGGCTCCAGCACATGCCACACCTCTTCAAACAGCCACCCTACTGTATGATTCAAGCCCCTCCCAGGCATCCCACCCAGCTCAGAACACTGACTTGGTTTCCCATAGATGCGCACAGCTTGGAGACAAATCCCACCTGAAACCTGCAGCTGAAAGTCTTGTCATGGTGGAGACAGGTCTGAACAACCTCCTCCCTGGTTCTCAAATCACTGATAGGCATTTTCTTGGCAGGGAAAATGCAATTCTTCCTCACTCTGAAATTCATGGACACCTTCTGTTTATACCTTGCCCAGAAAAACTAAGCTGTGGTTTCACAACAAAAGCCAGACATGCTGCTGAAGAAGCTGCCCTGCCCTTGTCATAATCTTGGTATCAAACACAAGCAAAGATTTTCTGTGGGTAGCCAAAGTCTGAACAACCTATGAAATGTCTGGGAAGAGTTAGGCACAGAGCGGTCTGCCTCTGAGAAAAGATACTACCCACAGTATTGCTGACAGAAGACAGCCCAAGTGGTATGGATATCATCCAGAAAATATGGAATCACTCAATGGTTTGGGTTGGAAGGGACCTTACATCCCATTAAGTTCCAGTCAGCTGCCATGGGCTGGGACACCTTCCATAATTCAGGTTGCTTTAAGTCCTGTCTGACCTGTCCTTGGACACTGCAACTAATACATCTTTGTTAATTAAGAGCAAGTTATTTTCTGAGGACCTAAACAAATAGCAAGATCATTTTAAAGAATTTGATAAATTGAGATCTCATTATTCTAACACACTTCTGTGGTTAGATACTCATCCACGACATGCTTTCTGAGACAGCAGAATATTTGAAATTGCTAAATATGAGGAAACAAAAATTTTAGTGATCCTCACCACACAACCCACTAGATTTAAAATACTGTTTCTAAGACTACAGACCAAAATAAGAAGAACAAAAGACACTATCTTTACAAAACACTAAAGCATATTTTAAAACCTTAAAGCTTTGTACGAAAGCAAGGCAAAATATAGAAATACCAGTAAAAAGCACTGAAATATAGAAATGGTTCAGCTCCACCATTTTTTATACTGATAAGGACAGCAGCACAATTTCAGACAATGATAGGACAAGGGGGGAGGGTTTTAAACTGAAAGAAGAGAGATTTAGATTAGGAAGAAATTCTTCTCTGTGAGGGTGGGGAAGCTCTGGCACAGCGTGCCCAGAGAAGCTGTGGCTGCCCCTGGATCCCTGGCAGTGTCCAAGGCCAGGCTGGACACTGGGGCTTGGAGCAGCCTGGGACAGTGGAAGGCTATGGAACAAGGTGGTCTTAAAGGTCCATTCCAACACAAAGTGTTTTAAGATTCTGTGATTCTATTTAATACTGTATTATAGTGTGGGACAGACCTTGCCCTGGTGGAGTTCCACTTGAGAGTATCATCTGAGGGTGAAAGGTGAAAACAGCTGAGAAACTGGTGCCAGCTGCAAATTCAGCTGGACTAAATCTTCCAATGCTATTAATAATACAGGGGTGCCATGAAGTGTGCACCTCCATGGTAGATTCATCTGATGCAGTGCTCTTCTGAAGATAAAAGGAACCTGGTGGTTTCAGATTTTCAGGTTGGTTGTTTACTTTTTTCCGAGCAATATGCTTCCACAGGGTGAATCAAGGAAATACATAGCTGGTGCCGTGAACAGCCTACATTCGTAAAGGACATGATTTCTGCCTCTAATTTGTACTGTCCAACTTCATTACCTGTTATCATACCTAATTACTCCACCTTATAGGGAAATGCAGGCTAATTAGGGAGGATGTTATTCACCACATTTAAAACATTATGAAGCAAATGAAATATTACCAGGAGGCAAAAAGGTGATTTGTTTTCTTGTAGCATGCCTGTAAATTAGTCCAGAGAAGATAAAGGCTCTGTTTAATTACCACATGGAAGGTTTTGTTTAAAATGTAAGCTGAATTTTTGTACCACCTTCTCAGGACAGTATACATTTGGCAGACAGCCGCCTCAGAATGCTCTTCCCAGCAAAGCATTATTTTCAGGACCACATATGTGGAGAGAGATCTTTGTATTAAGACTATTCAAATTTTCTAAGCCCTGTTATTTCATTTTTCCAAAGGACAATATGACTAAAAAAGATATTTATATTTTGGAGTGTATATAGCTGATCACTGTGCAAATATTTTCAAGAGAAATCACTATATTTCACAAAGGTGGGTATGAGTTTTATTGTGGATCAAAGTGAGAAAGAAGGGAAAAAAATGATAAATCATCAGAGATCCAAAAATACTTTTCATTTGGAGAAGATATCAGGCCATTTCAGTGGCACTGATAGAGTCTCTGCTCTGTCTCCATTACCACTGAAGGCAGCCGGAGTCAGGAGCTGACTACGCTAGATTATATTCCCTATAAGATGGTCACCAATATATATATATATGATCTTCAACCTCTATTGATTGACCAATTTCACAAGCAAAGACTGGTGAAATGAAGCTGAAATGAACATCATGCTTTAACTCATTGAACCCATCAGGCCTGAGTTAATCTCACTGCCCACTGTCTCTGATAGAATTCAATTGATCAATCATGTTTCGGTGATAGTACCATTTCAGTGGCTTATTGCTTCTTCATTTCAAGCCTTGACCTGTTAGATATACTTGGACCAGCTCAGCTCCTTCTGGAGACACAGAGACCCATATCTGCCAGCAGCATTGCATTGTCCTGCTTCCAAGCACAGGAAAACTCAGGGAAGCACTGAATACTTTCACCTTCACGTTCTGTTTTTACAGGTATTCTACCAACTTTGCAGTCAGGATGAGTGGGAGGACATGAGGAATCTGAATGGCCCAAGCCCACTGCCCCCTGGTCAGTGCTTGGATAAGCAGGGACAGTGACAGTTTGGTGGCCATCTGGCTCCAGCCCTTATATGCAGCAAAAGCAGTGCACACTACCACTACATAGGCAGAGTGTCCCCAGAATGATCCCAGCTGGACCCTGCCAGCACACTCGCACAGCCCAGAAGCACAGGGCTGGCCAGGGTTCACCATGCCTCTGGTAGCACCGGATGGTAAGGGGTCTTCAGTGATGTTTCATCTGCTATTTGAAGGCATAGCCAGCCTGAATGCATCCCATTTGTCACTAGCCTGGCCTCCCTCCCTCCCTTTGCTCCTGCAGAGTCCCCTGCATTGCTGGAGACAAGGGTCACTAGGATTTCACTGCACCTTGCTCCAGCCAGCAGGAACTGGAGGGCCCCTGGCTCTTCCCAGGCTGCCTTCACCCCATGCACAGTCTTGCAGACCAGGCTGCACCTCCGTAACTCCCTGAGCTACACACCCTCACCACACCACACTCCTGCAGCAGCACCCATCTGCGCTGCAGAGCAAGTCCAGCCAGTGCCTGTACATCCAGCACCAGATTTGCACTGGCTCTGGGGAATGGAAGAAGTAAGACAAAAGGAGCTGTGCCATATCATTGGCCTGTCAGTGCAGCTTTTCCTAAAATGCTAAGCAGCACAGCGATTAGCACTGTTATCGCCAACCAAACACCTCCGGTCCTTCACTGATGAGTGATGGAGCTCTTCTCCACCATGAGGACATTTGTCTCTTTTCTGTAACGCAGCTGGAGGTCCTCCCTCATGTACAAGCTGGAGTCAGGCTGTATGCCCACGTACAAGCTGGAGCTGTGCCAGTATACCCTTGAGATGCCACACCACAGCATTGCTGAAAATCCGCACAACAAAGCTGGTTATGAGACTCACCAATAAAGTGGGTTTTATTTATTGAGCAATTTCCCATGAGATTACAGCTGTCCTCCTCCTCCAGTTATTTTAATCCCACCGAAGCTATATATGGAAATGTTTTTATGTATCTCCTAGGAAAAACCTGCCATCTCTGCCATCCCACATTCAACAAAGATGTGGTGGGACCTCACACCTCAGCAGCCCTAATGCTTGTGAATCTGACAGCATATACATTTGAGCAAACATTTGTGCAAATAGTGCCACTGAGTGGAGCTGGGTTGCTTGTGCACCTGCCCAGACTACCATCAGGGTGGACTTTGCTCACGCCTCAAGCCTTGCACATACAGGACATAGCCCTGCATAGTCTGCACCTAGGAGCAAAGAGTGCCACTGGGCTGCGGGACTTCCCACAGGTCAGAGCATGTGACAGCAGGCCTGGACTTGTTTTCCTTCCCAGCATCTCCAGCGAGGGCTGTGATGGTGGAGGAGAGCCGGTTGGAATGTCCCCTGCAATGCTCTAGGACCCCGGCACAGCTGGCTGTGCTGCTGTGCCCACACCAGAGGGGAACCAGGCACACAGCAGTTGGCAATCTGTGGAGCAGCATGTGCTGGTGTGCTGACCATCCCTAGCCCGGCAGCTCAGCCTCCATGCAGCATCCTCATGGAAGCACAGTGATGCCCATGGGCACCAGCCCTGCAATGTGGCAGAATCTACCTGAGAACAGTGGCTGGAGGGACTGATGAAACCACTGGAAGTTTTGTGAGTGGTCTTCTGCCATGTTTTTATATAAACAACAGCAAAAATTATGTCAGTAATACCCCCCTGCATGGATGGGAATTTAGAAGTGCAGAGATGAGGGCTGAAAGGAAGAGGCTGAGAAGAACAGAGCAGATGCCCCAAGCCTGGCACAGAGGGTGGGAACATGAATCCACCCATGGCTCCTGAGCCACAGGAGACTGTGGGCACCTGGGAAAGCCTCCTGGCTCACAGCACACCTTGGCCAGCTGCAGTGTGATGTGGAAATATTCTTGTATTTCTGTGATTTCTGTAGTAACTAAGGTGAGCTGTAACTCCAGTAAACACAAAATGTCATGACAAGATCCTTAAAAAATGATTGTGTGAAACTGATTCTATTCCTAATCCATTTTTGTAAGCTGTGTTCCGCTTTAGAGACATGCACCTTATATCATGTACTCCCAGCTCAAAGGGTGTTTTTAAAATGTTAATCGCTTATTGAAGCAATTTTAACATAGTTTATACCTACTTCCATACCATGTCATAACATATCCTTTCAGCACTTCTTTCAAAAAAAACCAATTTCTATGTATGCCTGGGTGACAAGGACTAATGCAGGTTGCAGATGACACCGTGCTCTGTGTAGGTTTGGAAATGCTAAAATGGCCTCTCATTTCAAACAAGCAGGAGAGGATTTACAGCTCTGAAAAATACTAGGAGACAGAAATTTGACAGCCAAAGGAAAAATGGTGGTAGGACAGGCAGCACAGTGGGGTCTGCACAGACAGTGACCAGCTCTGGACTGTGAGCTCTGCTGCACCCCAGCAAGCTCTGCCTGTGGTGGGAAGCCTTCAAGCAAGGCAAAGCTCCTAAGAAATGCAGAGGAATCCCAAACAGCAATTCTACTCCTCCTAAAATGCACATTCCTAGGAAAACATTGAAGCAGTACCACCAAGTTATGATGAGGCTGGATTTACTAAAAGCAAAGGAGTGAAAAAGCCTGTGGAGGGGGCAGCTTGCTCTACCAGCTGTGGTGCTGTGCATTGTCTTACAAATGGAAGTGATCTGTCCACATTTCCCGTGCAATTATCCACAAAGACCACTAATAAAGAATTCTTAATACCTGCCAACTTTTCTTGTGCATAAATGAGATATCTCCTGATTTTAAAACATCACAGCGCTCTCAAGCCTTCAAGTGTTGACTTAAAGAAGGAACCAGTGTCACAGATGAAGCCACCATGACAGCTTGCAGCCGTAATGCAATACACAGGAATAAAACACCATCATAAAATGTAATATACAGCTACATATTTTTACAAGTAACACAAAGTGCAAGCGTAATGATATTTTTATATCTTTTATCTGCATGCATTATTTGGGAGAAATTATGTTTTAAATATTCTCCACAGCTGTTTAACAGGTTTTAACACTTAAATTTCTGTGTACTTCTTACACCTAGGAGCCACACCTATCTTTTGGCTTAGTTTCCTGTCTATTTGAACACAGACACGCTCTGACACAGTGACCATAAGCTGGAGGGTGCCCAAGCCACCATGCAGTTTGCTGCCTGTGGCATGGTCTGGCAGTTCCCAAAGTCAGGAGTGTCACCAGCAGTGCCCAAGGGATTGGCACTGATGGGAGGTCCCCACAGCTGCACCCACCCTGTAGCCTCTGGCATCCTCCAGCCTCAGCACCCACCTTCAGGAGGGAGGGTACAATGCTGCTGTCTCCACGCCAGCTCGCACCACTGCAATTTGGGAGATCTTGTCAGCTGGCACAGGACATGCTGTGAATGAATGGGGCAAAACTTGGTGGGGTGAGAGGTGGACACTGTCTCTCTAAATGTCTTTGAGGTTTTTGACATGGTTTCCCAGCACCTCCTCCTGGAGAAACTGATAGGATGGAAAAGAGGGCTCACAGAAGCCTTCTGAAATTCAGAAAAGACAAATGCAAAGTCTGGCATTTGGTAGAACCTAATCCAGGAGTGCATCACAAGCTGGGATCAGCCTGGCTGGGGAGTAGGTCTGTTGAAGGGACTCTGAGGGTGCTGGTGGGCACAAAACTCAGGAAGAATGACCAATGGGCTGCCATGGCTCAGCAGGGCTGCATCAGCAGAGGTGTTGCTAACAGAGATAGAGAAGTCATTGCCACAGTTTTCTCAGTATCTGGAAATGCTGGGCTCAGTTTTGGACACCACTGTGCCAAAGAGATGTGGACAGGCTGGACGGGCCAGAGAAGGGTCACAAAGATGAATCAAGGGTTGGGTGGCTGCCATACGAGCAAAGGCTGAGTGATCTGAGTTTGTTCAGCCTTAAGAAAAGAAGACTTAGAGGAGACCTTTTTGTCGTGTTCCACTAATAAAAGTGTGCCTGCGAAGAAGATGGAGACTCCCTTTTTCACAAGGAGTCACATGGAAAAGATTTGGGGTAATGGGCACAAGTGAGTCCAGGGGAGATTCCAGCTGGACACACAGAGAAAATAATTAGCAGCCTCTGGAACAATCTCCCCAGGAAAGAGCTGGATTCCTCAGTGTTGAGCACTTCTAGGATTTGGCTGGGCAGGGCATCGGACTGTTTTGTCTAGGCCACGCTTTTGCCAATAAAGGTTGGTCCAGACAGTGCATGAGGCCCCTTCCAGCCTGGTGTTCTAGGATTCTATATGAAAAAAGTAGATGGTGACCCAGCAAAAACATTGTGCTTCTATATAGGCTTGTATTTTATAGTTCTGCCATAAATGTTCTGACACACCGGAGACTGAACAAAATTAAACAGCCAAGATTTTACTTTTAAGGAAAAACCGTGTCCCTCTTCTCTAATTGCTCTAAGTAATTAGTATCATCTAAACATTAATTATTTAACCTGCAGGACACTTAGCAATATACAGTACAACTCCCTTGATGCTGTGCTTATCACACAGAAGCCCTTATTAAGCATGTGTGGATGAACCTCCCTGCGTGTATTTATGTTATTTCACAACCTGGTTTCATTCAGTGAGAGGTTTAGGGGATCATTTTTTGGGCCTCATCACAGAAATTCTTGCAAAGATCTCTTTGCCAGAGAGCCTGTTCCTACAGCTTCGTTTGAGACAAAACCTCCAGGAACATCCTCACCACACCAGCAGGCTGACCTCATGTCTGTGCTAATTTTCCAATCTCACTTATTTCCATTCCTCCTAATGAAATAACTGCTCCAGGAGAAGAATTTTATACACACACACACACACACACACACACACACACACACACACACACACACACACACACATTTTACTTATTCAATTTTATGTATCTATCAATATATATGGGAGGGGCAGGGGGGAGAGAGAGAGAGAGAGAGTGGGAGGGAGAGAGAGAGGTGGCTAGATCTTGGCAAATAATTTTGGAAGACCACTTTATCCAATAGCCAGATGTTGCAAACCAGTGGTTTCCATGACTCAGTGATGGTGGTCTGAGAGTGAATGCCTGACAAGGCAGACAAAATCTTGCCTCTCTGTGTTTGCTTGGTGCTGCAGAAGCCAAGGGCAGGGATGTAACTCTCACTGCGCTGCAAAGCTGCAGTGTTGGGGAAATTTTCAAGACCTTTTCTTCCACAGAAAAGCACTTATAGACTGAAACTGAATCTTGTTCACAAGCAGAGATCATTTCTGAATAACTGTGTGACACAAATCCCCACTGGAGAAAATACTGAACATGTGGATAGACCCCATCCTGAGACTTTAAAATTAAATTTATTTTAGTTCTCCACTTCAAAATAATTTCACTGCTTAAATAGAAATTAATGAGTTTATATGGAATCATAGAATCACAAATACAATTTCATTGGAAAAGTCTTCTAAGATTGTCAAGACCAGTAATTTACCAGCTCTGCCAAGACCACCAGTAATCCTTGTTCCTAAGCAGCATGTCTACAGATATTTTAAATCCCACTAGACATGGTGACTGCATTGTTGTCCTGGATAGCCTTTTTCAATGTTTGACACCCATTTCAGTGAAGAATTTTTTCCTAATATCCAATCTAAACCAGTCACAGCTGAAGGCTATTTCATCTCACCCTGCCACAGAATCCCAGACTGGTCTGGGCTGGAAGGGAGCTTAAACCTCACATCATTCCACCTTTCACTGTCCCAAGTTGCTCCAAGTCCCATCCAGCCTGGCCTCGGACACTTCCGGGAATGGGGCAGCCACAGCTTCTCTTGGCACCCTGTACCAGGGCCTCACCACCCCCACAGGGAACAATTCCTTCCCAAGTCTCATCTAAACCTGTCCTCTGTGAGTCTGAAGACATCACCCCTTGTGCTATTATCTATCTATCTATCTATCTATCTATCTATCTATCTATCTATCTATCTATCTATCTATCCATCCATCCATCCATCTATCCAATCTATCATCCACACCTAGAAGTATTTGAATGTAAATAAGCCATCACTCCTCACGACTAACTAAGCCTGGGCAGGCACCAGTCCCTCCTCACCCACCAGGTACCCCTGTTATTTATGTTAAAGACAAGAAGTTTTCCTTTAAAAAGATTTACAGAATCTTTAGGAGAGGCTCATTATAATTTTTCATGGTTTCACTTCCCCATCTCTTTTTGACTTTATTCCCTTTAGAAAGGAAGGAAACACACTGAGGATGCACACTGCCTGAAATGTTTCTTCCTTGCATACATACAGGTGTGTATACACAAATATTTACATGTAGCCATGTGTTCTTCACAGAACCATGCAGAACATGTCCACTTCCCCACACCCCAGTCAAAGGCACAGAGGGCAAGACAAAATCACTCAAGATTCACAAAAATTACTGGATTGCACTACTCCTAGGTAAAATCTAGTCCCTTTTTTAGAAAGTAATAGTCCCCTTTTTAGAAAGAAAGAAGAAGAAAAAAAAACTTCTAACATGTGACTGTGCTACTGCTGCTAAAGGGGGTGGCCTGGGGCTTGGGCAGAGAGGTCATTAACTACCCCAGCAGGAACTGAGGGGTCCCTCCACTATCATCCATGCCAATTTTCCTCTCCCTGGAGGTTTTGTGGCAAGCAATGACTAAGGGTCAGCTGTTACCAACACTGGAATTAACTGGAATTAACTGCACCACTCCCCATGTGCCCACCTGCTCCAGCCAAACCCCTCAAATACTGTTGAATCCCCTCTGCTGTCATGCCCTGTACCCAACTCTCAGGAAGGCAGCCAGTGCCCAGCTACCCACCAGCTCCAATACATTCTTTTGCCACTGGAATGTGGGCACCAGTTGTTACCATAACACACTCAATTGTTCTCAGCAGTGCTCCAGCAAATAAAGCCATTAATTACAGCCTTTCCCCCAGCCACTGTTGGCTGGAGCAGCAATCAATGTGCAACCCCTCATTGCCTGCTCTCAGGGAGCAGAGACAGATGCCATAAAAATGATCCGCAGCCCGCGCTGAGCCCCGCCGGCGGCTGTGCCCAGGAACGGCCGCCACGCTGCTTTGACACGCGATACCATATTTATTTGGCCTGCCGCAGCCGTGGGGGAAGGCATCCCATTAGGCGATTATTTTTATCTTATAACGTCAATTTACTTATACTGATTGGCTTCCTGCCGCCAAATATCAATTAAATTGCAAATGCCTACTGAAGCTTATTTTATATCCCTTTCCTTTCCTTTCCTTTCCTTTCCTTTCCTTTCCTTTCCTTTCCTTTCCTTTCCTTTCCTTTCCTTTCCTTTCCTTTCCTTTCCTTTCCTTTCCTTCCTTTCCTTTCCTTTCCTTTCCTTTCCTTTCCTTTCCTTTCCTTTCCTTTCCTTTCCTTTCCTTTCCTTTCCTTTTCTTTTCTCTTTTCTTTTCTTAGAGAGAGAGGGAGGGAGGGAGGGAGGGAGGGAGAACCCTATGTTCGAACATAATTTAGTTTATTTCCCTTTCCATATCTCAAAGGAAAATCTATATCTCCCCCTGGAAGGCCATTTGCCCTCTGTTATTGGGAGCTGAGGTATCACAGCAGTGGGCAATTTGTTTCAACCGACTACCGCCAGCCCATCAGGACTCCTCAGGACCTCTGCCATCTCAATGCAATTGTCTCTGGTATTTCCATTTATGATTTGTTTTTAACAGCTGCACTACCCACTAGACGAATGGGATTCAGGTCTCACAGAGTGTGCCCACCCCTTCCTGCCACAGCCACCTCCTGTCCCAAGATGCTCATCATCTTGATGAGGCAGATTTCTGCTGCTCCCACTGGCAGAGACCCTTGTCAGCGCAGGCTGCTGTCCCCTGACTGTTGTGTCTCAGGAGGTGACAGGGTGGCCAGAGCTGCCAGAGGTTGTAAGCTGTTCCCATGACAAAGAGCTGCACAAGTGGCCTTTGACACACGGTGAGAACTGGGAGAAGGAACCCATCCAGTGGCTGCAGGAGGGCTCACCTTACTTTGTTATGGGGATGGAGGCTGCACCTGTGCACACCCACTGCCCAGGCAGCTCTTGGTCTCCTCTGACCTGGGGAAAGTCTAACCAAGACATGGGGCCTGCTGGCACCCACACCAAAGCAGTGTGCTGGACATCACCCCCTCACTGCTGCAACCTTCCAGAACTGATGGAGACCTCTGGCACAAGACCCCAGAGCATCACACTTCACGAGCAAACACACACCCCATCACACTATCCTCGAGCACCTCTGCCCATGCCTGCAGGGAGACAGAAAGGGAGTGGGACCACATTACACTAGTGGGGCTGGAGGGCTTGAGGTGAGCAGCAGTGATCCAGTCAAGCATCTCTAGCAGCCAGAGACTGACAGCAGCACTGAGAATTGGAGAGGGACCAAGAAGGTAAAGCACACATTTGAAATGCAATCAGGATGAGAAGAAGAATGACAACCAGCAATGAAGAACCCTCAGGTGCAGCGCAGCAGTGGACTAAACCCCTCCAGCCCTGCCCACACTGCCTCTGACTTCCCAGAGTCTGAGTGTCTGGGTTCACCAAGGAAAAAAAAAAACCAGAGATCAAAAATCCAAGAAAAATCAGCTACAGCCTCTCCAGATGCAGAGGTACCCTTTACACCTTTATCACCATCGCTCCTCAGTGCTGTGCACACACACAGTGGGTGCAGGGAAAGGGGCATGCAGGGGTGCAGCAGGAGAGCAAATACCTTGCCACATATGCACCTTCACCCAGACAAGCACCAAACACACTGTAATCTCCTATCAGCCAAGTCCTACCTGTTACAACTGTGTAATGAGCCCAAAAATTCTTTGGAAATTTAGAAAAATGCAGGTGAGTTTATTCTGGGCTTGCCAGGTACCAGGGTGATTGTCACAGCCTTGACAATTATCTTCACAACAAGGTTTTGGACCCTTTTGTAAAGGTTTAGCAAGGTTTAAAAACCTGGGCCCATGTATCTGAACAATGCAGTCAGAGAGCGAGAGAACAAACAATGAGGAATGCACCAGTGTGCACATACACACCTACAACTGTCTCTTCCCTTAAAACATACATACACTGTATGTAGATACATCCATAGTGACCATCTATATGCCATCTGTCTATCTAAACAGTTATTACCTATGTAGAGATGTAGATAAAGAAAAAATCAAGGGTACTAGAAAAGACCTCTTCACCCTTGGCAATGTTGATTATTGACTGGTTCATTCAGTTCCTGATGGAGATAGTGTGATTGCCTGGGATGTAGCTTACAGGTTTCTAAACTGAAGGCTCCAGAATCAATTTTGTGGTAACTGGTTAGATGTGACCAGCTTACAAACTCAGCATGGGTGTCAGGAAGCAAAGCCAAGTAGCGCCATTACTTTTTTTAAAATATCAGGGGTGAGGAAAGGCTTCTGGTTGAGCAAGTCACAGGACAGAGCAGAGATTAACAATTTTTACTTGTTTTCATCTCCAAGGTGACAAACAGGTACACAGCAGGTCATGGCTGTGCAAAATCATGCTGAAGCTCACAGGAAGATTTGCCGCTCCTGAAGTGGGGGCAGTGCCAACAGCTTCTGCTGGGTGAGAGTGGCTTGGCTGGAGATCACCACTTCCTCTGCTGTCTGAGAGGTCCACTCTTCATGGTGGCTATGTACTAATGGCAGCCCACACCCTATGCCAGCTTCCCTCTGGGTCTGCCCAGGGAGGGGCAGGACAGAGAATATGAGCTTCTTGGAAAGCTTGGCAAGAACTTGTCCTTGGTGGCCAGAGGCTTCTGCCCCACTGGTGACCGGGGGAACTACACATGGATACTCCACTGCCAAATAAATTTTCCACTTCTCTGAGTGGTGAAGTAGCACCAGTTTCACAGATCCGTTTTCATCCATTACATCCTAAGAGAAAGCACTCTTTGGAATTTTTTTCAGCTGTGACGAGGATCTCGAAGTATGACTCAGCATTCAGAAAAAAGACCAAGATGTTTCCAGAGGTTTACACTGATATGACACACCAGACACTAATTTCATGTGGAATCGTGACAGATTCCAGCATACCCACATTCTGGCATCCTTCTTTAAAGTAAACTGACCCTGTAAGGTGCTGTGGTGGTCAAACCATCAGGTACCAAATGCCGCTGCAACAAGTAACATATAGGTGTAAGAGAGGGAGAACGGGTCAACTGAACAGTTGTACAAACTTAAAACTCAAAGGCACAAACCTAAACTGTTCCAAAATAATCTTCCTTGGATTCAGGCATGCCTATAATTATGTTTCCCCCATCTCTGAGCACTCGTAACATTTCTGGGCCACTCCGCATTGCCATCCAAGGCCATGATAGATGGGGACTATTCTTTGTCTCCTGACTGGTGCTAGGCAGAAAAAGACAGGCTCTGCTCTACCAAAAAACCTCCCTCTCCCAGAAACTCCAACTCCAGCGTCCTCCTGCCTGGGAGAAAATCAGTGTGAGAATGGGGAGAGGATGGCTAGGTGCTCATTCCCAAGGAAGCTACTGGAAACCCAAGGAATCAGAGAAGAAAAAGACTGCTGCATGACTATTTCTTATTAGTTGACGTACAGACAAAAAAAGTCAGGCACTGTCAAGCATGAAATCTTATTGGGACAATAGAGATGGAATTGCCACTGCTGACAGCAATGTTTACAAGGGCATGATGTGTCGATGCTGCACAGCATGAAACCAGCAGCCCCGTCTACCTCTGTGAATTGTAACAAGAGGCAAAATATCCCATTTGGGACAGATAGGAATTGTACCACCAAAAATAACCTCTCAGGTGTAAAATCCATTACAGGTGGATGGAAGGAAATGCAGAGGAGCCCAGTTGGCACAGCAGGAGGCTCCTGAGCTTTCTCCAGCCAAAGCACATAGCAAACGTGGTCTCTTAGAGATGACTTGACAGTGGATTTGGAGGGCTTCCCTTCACCTCCAGCCAAGAAAATGTGGAGTAAAGGGAGCAGGAATGTGCTCCTCACACTGTAGGCTCTGATATTCAGCCAGAAGGTATTGCTTAAGCATTTTCAGGCAACGTGCAAGATACTGGACGATCTGCCTGCCTTCAGGCACTCTGAGCCCTGTTATCAGACTGCTGAGAAACCAGTACCACTTCTGAAAGGTCTGAGTTTTTCAAAAGCCTCCACCACCAAATCTGTCTAAGTCAAAGGAACTGTATACAGGGCAGTCTGGCAGCTGAGTCCAACAAGCCTTAAAACTGCTAATTTTGAGACCTTCCAAAGAATAATCTGACAGGCAAACATCCCAGGGACAGCAGGCAAAAAACTGTATTGCAGGGAAAGTGAACACAGAAGGAGTACCTTGACCTCAAAGGTCAACAATAATTGGTCAGAATTATAAGGGGAGAGGCTGAAGCATATTTAGCCAATATAAGACATTCTGTTGTCTTCATCTGAAATGCTCAGCCACCACGAAGCCTTCTCCCTTAGGGCTGTGCCTCCTCTCTCTCATGAAGCACTGGAACGCAAAAGGAGGATATGTATCCTGGCCATTAGATGCAGCAGCGTGAGGGTGAGCAGTGCCCACTCCAGCAGAGCTATGTGACAGCTCATCAGGCAAAACCCAGCACCCCAGCAGTTACTGCAGCATCAAAGGGAAATGACGCTCTGCTCTGTGAGACAGCCACCACTCAAACAAAGCTGTTCTTACAGATGTTTCCTCGCTCTAAGTTTGCTTTCTTCGTATTTTGTCGACTAAAAGTTGATGTGACTCATGTAAAGCACCTGAAAGGAGCACCTTGTGATGCCATTGCTCCCACAAGGGCAGCATCCTATAGATCTTGTCCTGCTCTGCTAATTAGCATCTCTGAAGTCCTGGTCTAGTGGAAGGCATCCCTGCCCATTGCAAGAGGGGTCAGACTAGACAGACTTTAAAGGTCCCTTCCAAACCAAATCATTCTATGCTTCTAGGTCCTACGAGGGACTTTTTTCCCTGCCTCTGTGCCATTTTGCAAGACATCAGAGAACCATAATGACAGGGCTCCAGGAAGTTTCTGGACAAATGAAGTGTTGATGGTGGATGCACATCCCTCCTCAGCCTGTGACCAAGGAAAATCAGAGAGCAGTTGATGCAGTCCACAAATGTTTCATCGCAGCCAGCACCCCATTACAAAGCTACAGGGAAGCAGTTTCATGAAGATGGAGTGCCTTTGTGATCAGAAAACCATCACCTTTCACTGATGTTAGTACATGACAGAATTCCAATATGCCGACCTCCATTGTAGACATCTCTTTTGCCATGCTCAATTCAGCCAGATCAGTGCCCAGCTGATAGGAGATTTTAACTGGATTTCCTTTCAATATAAGACGTCTCAGCCAAGAATCCTTGGTTCCTAACCTCCCCCTGTAATATGGGTCTGCAGGAGCATAGGAAAAACAGTCTCCAGCTATAAACTTAGAGGAATTACCAGGTAATACTTGTTTTCTACAAGTATCTCATTGGAGAATCTCAGATGAGATAAAACATTGGCGAGCTCCACGCTCACATCCTGTAGTCATCTGAAGAGAAGACATTGGTTACTTTCAGAAGACCAATTGCTCTTCCCATCTCTGAAGTCATGGGCACCATCCCGTGGACGGTCACTGCCCCAGAAGCAACAACCCACAAGAGCAAGGAAGAAGCTTTAGAGGCATCTCCCTAGCTAAGGCTCAAGAAGAAAATGGAGGCAGCAAAGGTTGTGGCTCTGAAACTAACCCCAAGCTCAAGCAAAGTTGCTCCAGTGTTATAGGTGGGGTGCAGTGGCATGAGGGCACTCCTGGCAAGACGGAAGAGCTGGAGTACAGAGAAATGTACCTCAGACCACTTGGGGCAGACTGCCCAGAACTGTCCAGCTGAATATCTAATTGAATACCAGGAGTAGTTGAAGGTCCCTGCCCACGGCAGAGGGCTGGAACCAGATGGCCTCTAAGGGTCCTTCCCACTCAAACCATTCTGCGATTGTATGGATACAAAATGGGGAAATGAGTTGCAATCAGTCTTGTTGCACAAGTTCAGCAAAATACCAGTGCAATACTTCATCTATCAGGCACTCATAAGTCCTACTGAAGCAGGTAGGGGCACCCATCTCTAGATTTTTCCCAATTAAGACTTCTTTTTCCGTCTGTAAAGTCTTCTCAAGTTTAAAAAAAAAATAAAAAAATAAAAAAATTAAAAGAGGGATTGGGTTTTTTGCAGTACATCTGAATGCACCTAAAATACAGCTTTTGGTGCTTGTTGATAATGGCTGTTGCTGCTCTGCCTGAGCTGATGGATGTCTGGAACCCCAGAGAGCCACTAGGGCAGGCACAGGCATACAGCAGCCTCAGGAGGTGCAGGCCATGCAGACAGGCGGAGCACCAGGGGCTGACAGCACATTCCCATGTCCTGCACACGCTGGCTACGCTTGAGCCAGTGCATGTCTGCTGAGAAGCATGTTTTCCCCTGTGTCCATCTGTAGTTCCATGGCAGAGCAAGCTCTGATTCCTGGTTTGTGCCTCAGCACAAGACCCAGCAAGGAAACCCCCACCATTTGTAAGCACTACAGCTCTCTCCAAGCTCTACCACATCCTCATCACTGCCGTGACATATTTGTAAAGGGGTTCTTCGCAAGTTCTGGCACATCTAGGAAATACAGACAGCCTGCAGGTATGAATCCAATGCTCCTGCAGACTCGGTATGACCAGATATTTATATAATTAGCTAAAACCACACGAAGTGCAAAATGCAGTTGCGAAGTCTGATGCAAATAACCCCCAATGGGACTATTTTGCAAATACCAGGAGGGGGCAAAATGGGCAGGATTCAATCAGTAGTGCACAACCACCTCTATCAATGGAAAGCCCTCAATGCAAAGAACACACACAAAGGACATGGCAGACAAAAACTGAACTGGAGAGATCTGCCAGTCTCAGGACACCTCCATTTTCTGCGTCTCACTGATTTCACTCTCTGCTCATGGGGAACTTTGCAATCGGCAACTACAAGCAATTATAGCTTACGATATTAACTCCAGAGCTTCCCAAAGCACCAACAGAAAGGGGTTTTCCACTATCATTCAGGATTTCAGGAGGCTCTCATTTCAGTCAAGGAAATAATTCTGATTTTAAAATCCCAGTAAGCTTGAATTGCTGAACCAACAGCGACAGCATGAGATTTCAGTCCCTACATGATAATCCTGGTATTGGGGCTGCACAAAGTGCAGCTGTGGAGAAGGCAGTTGACCTGACATTACCTACAGAACTGTTTACTTCTTCCCTAGGGGCAGGAGCACACCTGGGGGGAGTAGGGAGACCCTGGCCTAGCCACACCCTCACCCTGGCCGTCACCCCACTGTACAGATGGAACGAGGCAATGGAAACCCCATTACTGCTCCTGGGGAACAGAGAAAACCTGACACAGAGAGACATGACACTTGGAGAGCTCTTGATACAACAGAGTTGCCAAATCACTTACTTAATGCCTTGGTGTGGGACCTTTTGTGTAGGAATATAGCCCCTGCCTCTTTCCAACCACCACCTGCGACTGGCCAGATCTCTCTTCCAGGGTAAACGAGGCTGAGCCACTGCAGCTCCCCTCATCTCCCCTCATCTCAAACATGTTTGAAATTCAAGCATTTGTTTTAACAGTGCAGATGTATGCTGACCCAAGAGATGCTGATGTACAAACAGGGGAAAAGGGGAAAATCCTGCATCACACATCAGGGTATGAAGTGTGTGACCCTCCTCTCACAGAAACACCTTGTTCGAGAACAGCACATCAAGGAAACTAACCACCAAAAAGACAAACAATCTTTTCTTGATTTTGTTCTTCAGACCTCTCAAAAATAATTTTTAATTATAATAATAAATTTAAATTATAATTTAAAAAGTGGAGTACTAATTGTGAAAGTTTGTGAATAATATAATTTATCCACTGTAAGGTAAAACTTTTATCAGCTCTCTCTGTATATACATATATGTGATAGATGCATTAGAGACAGGTAGATACATGTTCTGTACAGGCACATAGGTACATGCATGCATTGTGACTGCACCTCAGCATTTCCTCTGCTCTGGATTCTACTGATTTATTGATAAATCAGAATTATTCATCTCGCTCATGACTATTCTACTTAATTTATATTAGCATGTATAACAAACATCCATCAAAACTGACAAGTCCTGCTTTTACACAAAACTGCTTCTTCTTTCAAAAATGCATTCCTCCAAAAGAATCCTCGCCAGTCCCTGTCCTGGCAACCATCAGGATGATCTGACAAGTCACCTACCCCTAAACTGATTTTCAGCTAAATCTATATGAAGAGGTTCTTCCTTGAAAAACATCTAGCGGTCGACAGCTCCTGATGAGAACAGCTGGAGCTTCAGCAGGGCTGTAAGGGGTGGTGAAAGTCTGGGCTTTTCATTAACATAGCTCTGAAAAAAATCCCTGCTCCACTGAAGCCGGTGGCAAACTGGCAGGGCTTCACCTCAGAGCCAGAGGAGAGCTCTCTAGAAAACAGGAGCCCTGGGGACCACATTAGGAGAAAAGTGACAAACATGCTTGATGTGCACACAAGACAGCTGGTAACCTGCTTGCTCAGAAAGGGCAGCTGTGCTGGCAGGGAGTTTTCCTGTGCTGAGCTGTGAACTGGTGAGCGTCACTGGTGGCCAGAGCAGAACCAGTCCATCCCTCAAACCCCTCAGACACGAGGCATGGGGACATCCTCATCTGGGGACAGCTGCCCACCAGCCACTGCCATCCACCCAGCCATGGCCATGTTCACAGGCATCCCACAGAGGTCATAAGCTGGCAGCAGAACCCCAGAGGGCAAGGATGTGGGCAAACCCAGGTGTCCAGCATGCCAGCAGCTCAGGGAATCACAAGGAAGCTGGGACTCATGCTGACAGTGAAGAATATGGAATGCTCCACTCTCTGGCAGAACTGAAGGCTGCACAAGGAGGATCTCAGCCCACAGGCTCTATCACCTGGCTGGGCAGAGCCTGGTGTTTCCCTCCCCAGAATACTGTCCTGCCTGAGCACAGCTCAGGCAAACACTTTGCTCTCAAACTTCAGAACAGCTCAATTTGGAGGCTGAAATGGCTTTTTGCTTCATTTCTATGAATTTAGGCATGCAGAACTTTCTCAGAAACTGCAACTACATTATTTTAATGCTGCTGTAGTGGAGACCTGAGCTGACCTATATTTATTCTTCTTTCCCTAGAATTTCATAAGGAATGAAATTTCAAAGAGAAATCCTGTGCCAGCTGAGCTGCTCCTGTTAATGTGTGGGATGGCTGGATCAGCACCAACGAGCCCACAGATGCAAGGTGGCTCTTGGAGCACTCAAGGATTTAAATCTTATACTCGGGGCAATTGAACTCCTCCTCCAGACATCCAGAACCATCTATGTGTGACACTGTCACTGCTGGTGCCAATACATCATCCATAAGTTACACCATCGCTGCTGGTGTCAAATCACCAGCGTGGCCAGAGCCTGCTGCCATGTCAGCACGTTCAGGATGGACCATGTAAGGTATGCAAAAGGCAAATGAAAAAACTGAAAGGAAGCTCCAAGTGTTCTCAGAAATTATGTCCAAGAACTGAAAAATGAGGTTCCAATGACATGGTAAAAAAATAAATAAAACCTCAATCAAAAGCAGATTCCTTTGGATACAGCACAAATGAAGCCATCATTGCACTGCAATAGCAAAGCCCACATCAAACTCTATTTAAAATTATAATGTCAGTGTCTGTGTGGTGAGGGAAAACCACCTCTACTGGAGAGATAAAGAAATGATGGGACAAATAGCCTAACCCACTCTGCAACCCTGGGAATGGAACCCTGAATGCAAAGGATGGTCTACATCAGCAGCAGAAATTCAGATCAGTATTTGCTGACCCTGCAAAACCTCGTGGCCTTCAAAAGCTTCATCTCATTGTAGTCACTGGACTTATTCCTTGGGGTAAAGACAACTCCAGAGAGTAAGTGCTGCTGAAGTGGGGCCAGAAGTCATTAAACTCCTGCACTTCCTGAGGACTCTGGAGGGGGTTTCTTTCACCTCTGTGTGGTCTTGGACATCTCTACTTGTTTAATCTGATTGCCTGCAGTAGAGAGTGAGTTTTCTGTTTTTTATGCATTTTTCGACAGCCTCTTTTTAGCTATTGCTGACTTGGCAGTGGGATCTTTGCATCCCAGGTGCTCCCGGTAGGCATCTCCTTGCAGTGCCATAGAGACAGGAGACATGATCAGTCCCCTTCACATTCACTTGGGAAAGTCTCTCTGTGTGCCCCTTCCTACTCACCACTGCCCAGACAGACTCTTAAGTCTTTTGACATAATAAACTTGAAGTTTCTGTTGGCAGGTGATTTTTTTCTCTCCATAACCTCCTGCTTTTTTCCTCTCACTGTTTTTCTGGTTTTAACTGTTTCTCTTGCAGTTAAGATTCCTGAAGGGTTCAGTCCTTTGCACACCACTTGCATGGTGCAGAAGACCCCAAGAAAGTGCTGGAGAGGATACCACCAAACCCCAACACCATCAGGCTCCGGTCCCTATCTGAAGTGAGCCGAGTAATGAGGACTTACGTCAACACTGGACCCCATCAGTGCTTAATCTATGCACCAAACTCCATCACCCACCGGAGGCAATGTGTGTTTTTCTCCTGCTGATGCTGAGAGTGTGGGCAGCCAGTACAAACCCCTCTGTGGGCTCTGTCACCACCCATATTCCTAGGCCAGCACCATGACCCCTCATTCAGCAAGTCCTCCCTGATGGGGTTACTCTAGCACTCCAAGTCAAAAGTGGCTAAATCAACTCAAGAAACCAAAAAGAATATGTTACCCTGGTTTTTCTGAGTTTTTTATTAGCCTTTGGATTTTCATAAATGGAGTCAGATCTTTTAGTTACTGTAGAATATTAGAGCAGTTTTTCTACCTTTCCCACAGAAGTAATATAAACAAACCCTTTGTTTTTCATTCTTTGTCCTTTGTTTGCATATTTCTAACCTGAAAACAATTGTAACTGACAATTCGTCTGGCCACTGAGGCTGAGGGGTGGAAACCCCAAAAAGCCAATCTTCTGCTAGACCCACAAATGTATAAAAGTAAAAGAATAAACAAAGGGGTGTCTTCTCTCCACCCTTTCAGCTGGAAGCTGGATCAGAAGAACCTCTGCAGAAATCTCTTGTCTTCGTGTGATTTCTTTGTGTTTCACGGTGACAAGAATAAATCTTGGGTGGGTAGAGAACCCACCCTTTCTCAGGAGGGGATGGCTTTTACACCAGAGCAGATGTTCACTAGAGATGTCCCGGGATGAGCAGGACACTGAGAGCACACACAGAGCCAGCACTGACTGCCAGGAAGAGGAGCATCTGAGCAGACAGAGGAGTCCCACACTCCAGCCCTCAGAGACCCAAGATTCTGGTATTGGATGGAGTATTTGATGGAGTGCCTCTGGCACCAGGGTACCTACGGTAAGATCTACCCTACCTTTATGAAAATTTGGAAAGCCATAGCTGGAAAGGGACATTTACACACTCATGTCTAACTTCATGGCTGGCAGGCCTCTCCTTACAGCCCTGGGCCTTCCAGGGAGCTACAGGATGGCACAGCAGCTCTCACCACCGCGGGCTTTGCCATCTCACACAGCTCAGTGATGTGGTGGGAGCTCTCTGGTGTCACAGACAGGACCCTGGGACCAAGAGCGCAGAACAGACATATGTTTGTCTCCACCATAAAGAGACAGAGCAGTGGAATGACCCTGGACACTATCCACCTGCCACAAGCATGCACTGCAAGTCATGGCACAATTTCAGATAGGCACAGAGATGTGGACATCGCACCTGACTGTTCTGGGAAAAGCTTAGCACCAGCTATGGTTCTGGTTTTCAACTTTTAAAGAAGTGTACTTCAGACAAAAGCAGCAAAAATACTTTACAAGCCTTCCCAGCAGCTTCCTAGACTTGATACCCTGGCACATTGTCCCTTGATCACAAGAAGAGATGACAGAAGAACCTGGCAGCCCTTACTCCATGTTAGGCTCCCTTTGGAGGCCACTAACCCTCTCCTGCAGTCTCCAAGACATTTGTTCCTGTGTGTCCGGTTGTGTCCCCGCTCCGGGTGGGAGCTGACCCCCAGCTAGCTGGGGTCAACACAGACACAAAGTTTCCAGTTTGTTTTGGCTTCTCGGCTTGGCAGCTGGACCCAAAGGTGACAGTCAACAGCAGCAGAAGAGAAAAGGCTGGCTCTCAGCTTAGCAGGTTAAAGGATGTTTATTAGCAGAGATCTCCAAGCTCCGAGGTGAGCGGCTGAGAGCTTCCAGGCTGAGAACACAGCGGCTGAGAGCCTCTTCCTCCCTCCTACCCCCTATAAGCGGGGGAGGGTCCCAGGGAGGATACAAGACCACAAATCAGGGGTTTCAGGGGGTAACAAGGTGTGCCCACCCCCAAGCTTCAGACCACTAAAATCCAGAGCCAAAGGAATTCCCCCCAGGCTGCCTATCACCTGAAGCTCTCTCACGGAGATTTCACAATCTGGGAGGGACCCCGGGAGTGATTGACAATCTGCCCCAGAGAGGGGGGTTGGGGCAGAGGGGATGTTACATGTCATGTGAGGTATGGGATGATTGACACAAAACACCTTATTATACAGACAACACAAAAGGGATACAGAATTGGGGATACAGTGAAACGAACCATAACATAAACTTCTTACAAAAATCTAATAAAACAGTTCTGCACCACCACATTCCTGCAGCCCTTCAAACCTCCGCCTAGGTGTGAGTGTAGTTTCTTACTCCTGTCCTGCTGGAAAACATTGCTCATGGGCCTGCTATGGAGGAAAGACACAAAATACAAAAACACTCACTCATGCTGAGTGGTAGGCTTTGCTTTTCCCTGTCTCTCTGACCCCAGAGAGGTCACTGGCTTGGTGAGCTCTGGTCCACCTTTGTCACTGCCAAGTACATCTCCAGCTGATCTCCACAGTGCTCACAGTGCTGCTGTCATTGGAAATATCCCTGTCAGCTTCCATGCACAGATCAGCATTTGCTTGAATACCCAGACATGCCTAACCCAGGGCAACCCTTCATGAAAACATAGTGATTGTAAAATGAGATGTTTCTGTAGGACATTGGATTGTATCCACCATTGTGTGCAATCCTTCTCGTTTCCTTCTCATTTCTATTAGTGTCCTAGCCCCTCTCGGAGCCTTATTTTCTCAGACAGAAGGCTGTGACCCAAACACCTGGGAACACACCATATCAGTGATTAAAGGCATTTCTCAAAGAGTTCAGTCAAGGAAAGAAAGCACCAGCACTTACATCATCACACCAGATGCTGACAGCATTGTTGGACTATAGCTGGTGAGAATGGAAACAAAACAAAACAACTGATATGAGCAGAAGTTTCCTGCCACACTGCTTTCAATTCCCCAAACTCCTCCACTGCTGAGAAGTCGGTTAAGATTGAATTTGAGATATGATCTCTGCAGCTCCTTGATGCACGTATCTAAATCTGCCTAACCTCTCCTGCAGAAGGGAGGGGCAGGTGGAGAGCAGACACATGCATCCTGCATGCCTCTTTGTTGAGGATGTCCTGCTGAATTTGGGCAGACCAGGCCACAGACAGTTTGCAATCAGGCACCTATGGTTGCACAGAGCCTTTTGTTTGAATCAGCTGCATCCAGAAAAGGGAAGCACACAGGCCAACCAGTCCAGCACAGCCCAAGTCCTTGCGAGGAAAGAGATGATCCTCCCTGCCACCATGGCTGCACCTGAGCTGAGCTCCTCAGTGCCAACCCCTGCATTAGCAGATGCTGGCTGAAAGGGTGCCAGCTTGCACACTCTAACATTGTGCCAGGGCAGTGATAACCCTAGAGTGGGATTTTGGTTTTGTGTTTCTTTTTTTTCTACAAGGTGGACATTGGTGATCCTTGTGTGTCCCTTTCAGCTCAGGATATTCTATTACTTTAGCCATAGCAGAGTGTGCCGCATGACATTCATGCCCATTGATGGTCTCTATTTTAATAGCATACAAGTAATGTTAGGCACACAATAGGCATCCTGGACTTCCAGAGAAACTACTGTATGCAAACATATTTCAGACTGACTTAGTTGCTGTTAATGTTTACCCACTGCCCCTATTACCCCTATTACCCCATTACCTGTTGGTATTAAAGATTTCTGCACATTTTTGTGTCAGAAGTGAAGCCACAAGCATACTTCTGGAAGGTCAGGCACTCAAACCCCAACACAACCTGCAGCAATTGCTCCAAAAAGGCATTATTCCCCTGTGGGGAAATAGTTAGTGTTTTGCATAAATCAAGGAGGAGCCACAAGAATGGATATTCTTGTAAATCTTCCAGCTCTGTTCATAAACCCACCAGCAGCCAGTTACATCTCCCTGCAAGAGCAGAGGAACTAGATTCTTCCTCCAGCCCCAGGCCAGCCCTGACAGTATCCGCAGCTGCAGCAGAGCATGAACAGCAGCTGCCTGCACCGAAGGCAGAATTTGCATACAGATGTGCCCAGACTGAGCAGCTCGAGCCCTCTAGAGACCAGCAAGCAGAGGGCTCTGCACAAGGTGCAACGAGCTACACCCAGCATGTAGGTGCCAGCATTGCCCACACACACTCCCCTGGCTCTGTGAACACTCTTGGAAAGGACCAGCAGGCACAACATGATTCCCACAGAGCACAGGTCTGGGCTCTTTGAGATGCCAGACTCCTTTGGTGGAGGGATGTCACCGTCCCATTGAGACAGCCTCAGCTCACAAGGAGACCCCAGGTGAGAAGCACATCCCATGCCTCAGGCCTGCATGCTTGCTCCAGGACCCCTCTCAGCTGGCATGGCACAGACACAGCAGTTGCTGTGCTTACGCTTGGGCATAAGCCCTTCTGACACCCCTTCCACACCTGCACAGCTCTGCAGGATGGAAACCAGGGCTAGCAAAGAGAGGAGTGAAGGGAGGAGAGCTGGGCTCTGCGTGGCCGTGCACTGGCCCTTCTTGCCCCATCATCCTCAGAGAATCCTCCAGAGCACTTATGGCCCAGCAACCTCCTTTGTCCCCAAAACATGTCCTGACCCTCGTCTCCTATGCATCCACCTATGGACAAAAGTGTCTTTTGCCCTATTCTCAGTGTTCAACAAGGATTGTTTAACCCCACCTCAGAAAGCTTTGACTTTCAGACAGAAGATGCTCAGCACTTCCCAAAATATTTCAGGTGTCCATCATGAAATCACCACTGCCCATGCGATGGCTGTTGCCGGTGACATCAGCCCCTACACATACACTGGCTGTCAGCATCGGATGGAGCATTCAGCTTGCTCTGCCTTGGGGTCTTGCTGCCCTAAAACAGACCATGTTGAGAGCAGGCACCCCGTCATGGTCACTGTGCATTCCTGTTGCCCACCTGCACCTCTACAACCGTTCCCTGAGATGTAGGGCTGGGCAAACTTTCCGCCACTGCACCTGAGGAGGCAATTTGCAGGCAGAACAGCAAGGTGGCTGCCCAGCATCTTCCACTGCTGGCGGCTGCAGCAGCTGCCTGTGTGTCTCTGCCTCGTTATGGGACAGCCTGCTCCTCATGTCAGTCTTCAGTAACATGCCCTTTAACCAAAAGTGAAAGCAACTGATCCCCCATGAAGGCACATCTGCTGCAAGTCCATATTACAACAGGGGAAAAAATGACACCTTCAGCTATATAAACCAATAAAGACTGTCTGATTTGGTTTGCCCCTGTTGCTAGCCAGCAAGCTCCCCACTGGGTTAAATACTGGTAACATCTGCTAATAAAATATCAGGAGTGAGGAGAACAAAACTGATTAATGAATTATATCAACTGCTCAGTGCAGCTGGAAGGGCAAGTCCATCCCACCTCACCCCCAGGCAGAGGGCAACCGGGACATCTGGACGGCACTGCACAGCCAGTGTCTCCGGGAAATGTGTGCAGGGAGGCAGAGCAGCAGGCACTCACCTTCCAACAGCTACAGACAAAGGACATGATGTGAGGGGCTCTCTGCAGTGAGAGCCTCTCCAAAGTCGGGAAATTGTTAAATTAGCTCTGCCACTTGTGCAGCTACATCATGATACAGGCCAAAATTAGGTGACAGGCTTCTACTCTTTATGTCGGAGGAACATGCAGCAGATGAAGAGCCTTGGGATGCCTCCGTGGACACAATGCATCCACCCACACCCATCCAGAAGGATCTTGTGGTAAGCAGGATGCTATGGATGCTCCCAGGCATTCCCCCAGCAGACAATGATGCTGGAGTACCTGACTATGCCTCTCCAGACCTGCAGCCCTGAGCCAATTACAAAAGCAGTTTAAACAGCCTGCTGAAGACAGCATTATCGTCCAGCTTAGGAGCTCAAACCCCCATGACTCATCCTGCCAAATTGATGGGGGTTGCTTTAGCAATCACATGCTCTTTCTGAATGTGAACTGAAAAAAGCTGAGAAGGTTCTTAGCTCTACTTCTGGAACTGCTTTTGCTTTTCAAGGAAACACTTAATCCTTTTCTCTGCAGTTAAAGCCAAGTCTTCTCACAGGCACCCAAAAAAATGGTCTTGTGGCACAGGAGGCATGTGGTGTCAATACAGAAAACCTGTCTCCTGAGCTGGCTGACAAAATAGAAGATTTCCACCCTATCTCCTTCAATGCATATGTTTAACCATGCATTTATAACCTGGATTTGGAAAAAAAATATCAGGTGTACAATCACAAAGTAACAATGGTATATTTAGCAAGAATCTGAGCACATGGAGTTTTATACTTCCACCATCAAATTAGTTCCCATGTGGCTGAAACTGGTCCCCCAATCTCTTGCAGTTTTTCTCCCAGTTCAGTAAATCTGGGTCTACTCTGAAACCTGTTCATGTGTTTCCACTAAGGGATGCTCAAGCACATGACTCTGTTTGTACAGCTCAGGCACCAGGCTGCTGATTAAAGCTGTGCTTCCCCCAGGGGATGGAGGGCAGGTTGGAGGGTGCCACTACAGCTTTGGCCTACCCACCCAGCCCCTCCATCTGGGAGGGTTTGGGCAGCAAGGGGCAGTGCGGAGATCTGGACCCGTGTTGTTTGCAGGGCACTGCTGGACCTGCACCAGCAGCAGGAGCTGAGGAATGTGGATGCTCCTCAGCAAGAGGCAGGAGGCTGATTCAGGAGGAAAGGCAGTCACCCCTCCTCCACATGCCCTCTGCATCCTCAGCTGAAGAAGTCCTACCACAGTTCTGGTGTCCCCTCTGCTACACAAATTGTGTCTGCAACCATGGCGTCAGCTTCTTCCAAAATGAAAATAGTGCTCTAAACTAAAGGTATTTTAAAAAAACACTAGCACAGGATTTCTCTTCTTTTACCTTCCACTCCACCTCTAGTGCCTTTCTCTCCAAAATATTGTTTTCAGTAGGATGCTGAACAAAACAGGACCAGGACCATACACGCCATGGATCTGAGGAATGTATCAACAATATCCAACCCCAGCCAGACTGTGCTGACTTCTGCTCTCCAATACTGACAAACATCCCAGTGGAGAAAGCCCTACGAGAAGCAGCACATCAGTTGTCTGTGCAGGTAATTTTCTGTCGTTTTGCAGATATTTCCTTCTTTCAGGTGGCCACA
The DNA here is from genome assembly GCF_015227805.2 of Hirundo rustica. Classification (NCBI taxonomy): domain Eukaryota; kingdom Metazoa; phylum Chordata; class Aves; order Passeriformes; family Hirundinidae; genus Hirundo; species Hirundo rustica. The sequence continues at coordinate 82,423,451 of NC_053488.1, read as the reverse complement.
GAGTCAACACCATTGCGTCTTTCCCCTATTCACTGGCAGGAGGGAAAAGTTCCCTAGTGTGGAGGAAGGCCTGGCTGAAAACCGGCACACTGCCAGAGCTTTCTCAAACACCTGGAAAAGCCCCTGCTCCTGGCCACTGGGTCACTGGGGTGGTCCCTGGCTCATCTGTGGCCTCGGCAAAGCCCTGCTGAAACAGAACCAATCTGCAGTGCAGGGGATGTCCACAGCTCCATCACATCACAAACACACGGCATCCTCCCCAGCCCCAACCCACCCCTCTGGCTGGGCAGCCATGCACTCCCCATCCCAGAAAACTGCTCCTGCTACCTTCATCCCGCTTGCGCTTGTTGCTCTCAGTGCCAGGGGAGGCAATTCCCAGGATCCCACTAATGGAGTAGGATGAGCCAGCAGAGTCGGTGGTTACAGAGGACACCTGGGTGACTGATCCTGTGGAGGCTGCAAGGCAAGGACAGGCAGTCAGTCGCAGGACAACAAGGGCATCTGCTGACCCAAAAGCCCCTGGCCCCCATGGCGTGAAGGAGGTGGGCTGGGGCTCAGCTGGCCATCGTGGCCCCTCCAGCTCAGGAGGAGCCCTTACCCACACCAGCTGAGCCCAGTCCAATCCAGCAGCCTGCCACAGCAGCCCAGTGCAGGAGTGGGAGCAGAGGCATGGTCAGCTCTTGCCCCCATCACAAGGAGCTGGGTCTCTGTGCTGAGGAACAGGAGATGCTTTTCTGTAACAGTCAGACACCCCATCACACACAAGGCTCAGTGGAAAAACTCATTGCTTGGGACAGCAGAGGCTCTCCAGTGACACAGCAGAGGCCCTCCAGTGGCACAGCAGCCCATGTCACCAGCAAGGTGGACAGAGCTTGCTGGGAACGCAGTCATGCAGAGAGAGGAGCTGCCACAAGAGGGTACCCGGGACAGGAACCTCCTGGCAGCAGAGCAACCAGCACTTGCTGTACTGGCTGTGCTGTCTGCACCCTGTTAGACCATGCCACTAGCCTCTGGCCAGTGGAGACCTTGCACAGCTGGGGTTGCCCAGGGATGGATGCCTGAAAGACCCTGAGGTTCCCCAAAATATGACCTAAATCCACTTTGCTTTGGAAGAGCCCTCAGAAAAGGGTAGTTTGTGTCCAGCAAGGGCAGTCACTCATCAACAGCGTAGACCAGTCTGGATGTGCCAGATTGCACAGCAAACATTGTCCTTGTGACATGGGTGTCCAAGGCTTCACTGCAACAGGCAGAGGAAGGAGCACCCGCATCACCTCTGTCAGCTGAGGCTGAGCCTGTCCTGCCACGTCCCTACCTCCTAGAAATCAGCAGGCAGACCCCAAGGACAGGATGGGGGGATGCACAGTGGGACTGCACCAAAGACCCCCAGACACGACTCACACAGAGCAAACCCATGTCAGGAATCCTTGCTCCCTCTCCAAGCCCCAAAAACCAAAATTTTTCTTCTCTGTTCTTGACATTTTCCAAGAAGAGACAGCACTTAAGCCACCACAGTGAGATAAGGGAAGCTTTATCTGCCCCAAGATTGTTTTGGCATTTTCTGGAGAGAAAGGCTGAGAGTGCAGAGTCTACAGAATGACTCCTCTAACAAGAAAAGGTGCAGACAGCTTTGCACCTTCACTCCCTTTCTCCCAGTGCCAGTGCACCCTTGCCAAAAGAGAATGCCAAAATTGCAAGCATTTCACCGTATCACAGGTGGCAGCAAAAGGCAGAGAGAAAATAGGGCACACCACCACCTCCTGTGAAGCAAGGGCTGGCCAGTGCCCTGATGGATTTAATGGGACAGGAACAAAAAGCATGGGTCCCTCCATCCCTGCTGCATTGCAGCACAGAAGCACCCACCCTCCTCAGAGAGACAATGTCAGCCAGGAAGGCTGAGGGTGCCTCAGCAGCCTGGGGGTCTCCTCTGGGTCACCGTACACCAGCATCACCTCCCTCAGGTTGCAGCATCGCTGTTCTGTGGCTGAATTTAAAGTTTCAGAAAGTTTCGCTACCTCTTCACTCAAGACTGCAAGTGCACAAAGAACTATGGAAGGGATGGTTGATAGATGGAAAAAACACATTCAAAACTACTTACTGACTAATGATGCAGAAAATGTTATGAATAAGTATCCCTTTCTTGATTTATTACTTTAATTATCTGACATTCTATAGACCCCTATTAGTGGGGTTTTTTTGGTTTAGATTTCAATTTTCTGTCTCATGGTGAAAGCTATTTATCATAATAATCAGTAAAATTCAAAACCTTTTAGCAGTATTTATAAAATTCATTTACTATGTTCAGCCCTTGGAGAATGACAAAGAAGGCACATTAGCACGTGTGCTGAAGTGTTTTATGCAGAATTATCTGTCCATAAGAATGATTAAAAGTTCTTCAGAATATTTGTAATCCATTATTATTTTTTTAATGTATTTTAAAAAAAGTTTCCCTTACCTATGCTGTGACTGGAAGCCGGGACCTGCTGATTGGGTGGCTGCTGCACCTTGGTCCGTATGATCCTGTGAGTAATGGAAAAAAAAAAAAATGACCACTTAGCTAGCCTTAGGCATGCAATGGCAGGAGGCATTAGACACTACTTTTTTTCAGTGCAGGACACCTACATCAATACAAAAAACCCCAACCCTTTCTACATATGTTCCCCTCATCATTCACTGAAAGATCAAAGTCTGGCAGGTGGACCCAGGACCACATTTGTGCCCACAGCCCCTGCCATTAGAGTCATCAGGGTGACATTCCACAGAGTCACAGAATCACAGAATGGTTTGGGTTGGAAGGAACAACAGTCGACAGCAGGTCATCTGGTCCAACCTCCTGCTCAAGCAAGGTCAACCCAGAGCACACTGAACAGGATTGCATCTGGATGGTTCTCAGGGTGCTTCAGAATGTGGTGCTTTGGTGACTTTGAGGAGCCAGTCCTCACTGCCCAGGAAAGAGATATCCATAGCCATCTGAGCAGCCAGCAGGCCAGTCCCCAGGGAGCTGGAACTTTCTGAGCCCAAAGGTTCCAGCAGGCTGTAGTCTGCACTCTTGGATGCGGTGGCACATTTGCAAGGCTGTTCTTAGACCACACTAGGTATGGCACTCACATGGCTAGAGGCACTTGGACACCTTGGGAAAGGATCAGCTTAGCCAAAATATTAAAAAAAAAAAAAAAAAAAAGTGTTGGAATAAATGCTAATCTTAAAAGCTGAATGACTACATTTGTCATCACCGGGTATATGCAGCTGCTGCTCTGATTGAAGTGACATCAATGAGAAAAAAATCAGAGATAAAGCAGAAGGCATGTGTGGTGGTGCAGGACAGAGGGTACCTGCTATGAAGGCAGAATCGGAGGAGATGCTGCACATATTGTTCACCTGCCCATGTGCTATGAAGAAATGAAAGGGTCAGGAATACCACTAGGGATCACACAGCTCTGCTTCTGCTTCAGGCTGCAGCAGAATTGGAACAGGCTGGGAGGAATCACGCCCTTGGTTTGCCACACATTCCCCCAGCCGCAGGCACCACCGTTACAGCAGCAATGCTGGAATGAACATTTCCCCTCTCTGCGGCTGACAAACACAAGCTTCCCT
>NC_053488.1:82316690-82419760 GCF_015227805.2 Hirundo rustica | reverse complement strand
AGGGAGCCGTCTACGGACGCCTGGGGGTGGCGGAGAGACCCCCGCGCCCGCATCCCACCGGGCCTGCCCTGCCCTTTCCTGCCCCGCGCCCCTTGACGAGGGGCAGCCCCTGGACTGCGGCGGGGACCGGAGAACAGAGGCCCAGCGGAGGCGCGGGGGCCCTGGGCAGGATTTTCCCGGCCCGGGGGGGCTTCACTCGGGCTTCCTCCCCCCGTACCTCCCATTCACGTGGTGGATGCAGACCCACGGCCGCGGGTGAGGGTGTGGAGAGTTAAAGGGAAAAAATCACGAGGCTTCGACCGCTCCCAGGTTTATTGATTTATTCAGCAGGTTTTTTCAGCAAAACGACTGAGGGCGGGGGGGGAGGGAGCGGGAAACAACGGCCCTTCCCAAAGGCCAAAACGAATTTCGGCTCCAAGTCCGGCGGGCAGTCCCATTCCTCGTGCCCATCAGCGCCTGCAGCCACGCACCCGCGCACACTCATGGCCCGCAGCCCATCTCCCACGGAACCTGCCGAGACACAGAACTGATCCGCTGGCGTGGTCGCAGGTGGGCTCTGCTCTGCTCCTCTGCCCGAGCTTCCCCCTCTGTCCCACGGCCGCCGGCGCGCCGTGGTATCGAGCAAGGGGCAGCCGGGTTTGGGAGTGGGGAACACCGCCGCTGCCCGTGAGTAGAGCGGCCCGGGGAGCCCCACTCGGGGTGCCGCAGGAACGAGGGATGTGCGGGTGTAAAGACGCGAGGCCGACGGAGGGGCTCTCTCCCGGCTGCCTCGCCCGGCAGAACCTCGTCACCCCCACCACGCCGGCCGCCACTGAGAGCTGACACGGAGACAAATCTGTTTCCAAACTCTGTCTTTTCCCTCCCGGCCATCCCTTCCCCTTCGACGCAGCCGCATCCTAAGAGCGGCGGCCTCGTGGAGTTCCCGGCCCTACGGGACCCCCGGCCGCCCGGCTCCGAAAGTGAGGCCGACAGTGGCCTCTCTCCCTTTTGCTTCCCTTCCCACCAAACCTCTCTTCGCTCTCATTTTCTTATACAGAAATAGCATCGCCGGAGCTCTCCGCCGGCTCGCCCTGAAACGCGACCTGCCGCACCACCGCCGCTCCGAAGTAGGGGTTTCCTCCCTGGGGGAAGTGCCCCCACAGAAGCGGCGCAAATACACGGCAGACTCCGAGTCCCCTCTCGTCCCTTCAGGCGCTCGCCTTGCCTCTCACGGCCGAGCCGGCCTCGGCAACGCGAGCAGCCCGGGAGCGCTCCTCTGACTTCACGCAGGGAAAGGAACGAAAAATACTTTATTGTCCTAAAAACAGGCCGCAAGGCTCCCGCCTCCTCTCCCGCTGCCCGACACGGCCTGAGAGAGACCATGGGGAGGCGGCGGCGGGGCCGCAGCCGGGCAGGCCAGGCACCACGCGTGTGCCAGCGCGGCCGTGGCTGCGGAGACGTGCGAGCACCGACCCGCGCGGGCCCGCGGGCTGAGCAGCTCTGCGGGGTGCGCAGCTCTGCGGGGTGGGGAAAAGGAGCCGTCCCCGGCCACGGTGCCGCGCGGTGGGACCGCGGGACTCGCCCCGATCGCGCTCGGCCATCCCCGCTGCCGCGCTAACGAAAATAACGCGGCGGCTCCGGCGGCGAGCGGCCCCCCTCGCCCCTTGCCGACGGGGGAGGGCTGGGACCCGCTCTGCTGGCCCCGCCGTGACCCCCGGAGCGCGGCTGCGGGACCCCGGAGCGCCCTAGCACCGACCCCCGCAGTGCCATGGCCGGGGTGGGGATTTAAGGCCCGGTGCGAGAACCGGCGCCGCACGGACGCCGAGAAGAAGCCGCTGCTGCCTCCACGCAGTGCTCGGGAGCCGGCAGGGTTGGGGGCAGCCAGGATCCCTCTAGGACGGTTCCTTGAAAATGCCTCCACTATCATCAGAGCAGCATCTGAGGGGGCACAGAGTCGTGCCGTGGCAGAAATTTCCGGGGAAGGGGGTCTCGGGGTCAGATCGCCGCGACGCCACAGCCACAGCCGAGGGCCCCCGACCTTGGCATGTCCCGGACCACGCTTTGGAGTGATGCTGTGCTTTCTGCACGTGGAAGGGTAAAACGACAGAGAAGAGGGGGAAAAAAATAAAAAAACAAACCAACCAACAAACCCAAAAAAACCACCGTGGCTGAGCAGAAATCTGGGTTTGGAGTTTTCCAAGGACAGCTATTGTTGCCTGCCCTCACTGAAGAGAGGGGATCACGAACCCGGGCCAACCTTTTGTCCTTTTATATCTGTTGTATAACGTTAGGACGTGAAGGGTTGTCCTCCCACCCTACAACGCTCACACTCGTCCTGCAACGCCCGAGACTGCGAGGGGCTTGGCCTAACACCTTGTCACCCAACACACCTGGAGCAGCCGGAACAGAGCGCCTCGCTTCCTCAGGTACTGGCCTGCGCTGCTCCTAGGGCTCTCCTCTCCTCGTGTTTGAGGGGGTTGGAGGGGCACAGGTTGCAGGGAGCATCCAAAAACCCCCCACCACTTTTACAGTTATCTGCATTTTCTTGTATTTGTGTAAAACACATCGGCACCAAACACGGGAGAGGGGAAGCCCTGCTGCAAATTCTACCAATTCAGTCCTGTTCGGCAGCATTAGGGGGAAGGGGAGGAGGGAGGAGGGAAGATGCGGTGGAGGGTGTTACTGTTTTGGAAATAGCCGGTGCTCCTCTGCAGCCCTGCTGTCTCATTTTCCTCTGATGTCTGTCGTTTTAAATTCCAAGTAGAGAAGATCTATCAGCCTGGCCCAGTGTGCTCCCAGAGAAAAAGTCACCTCTGAGATGGGGATGCTAATTAGACCGAAGCAATTTAAAAGGTGTTAGGTAAGCAGTGCTGTAAAGTTAGCACTGTAAAGAGACCACTTAGGCAGCATACTCTAATACCCTCAGTGATTTTTAGAGAGCTGTGCACAGAAAGCCATGGGAAAAAGAGGTTTGAAAGAAGAGCTGGTCCACACGGAGGAAGTGCACTGTCCCCTCAGATAATGATTTTGCAGCTAGACATGAACGACGGGAGATGCTGACCACCCTGTCAGCACTCCGTGCCCCTGTCCTGTCTAGTCAGTACAGAGAGAAGCCAGAGCCAAGGTGCTGCAGCTGACAAAAGCAGCGGGTTTTATTTTTGAGAGTGTGAGAGGGCAGGAAATGCAGAAAGACTTCTCTTTTTCAGCCAATATTCGTAACTGTTTTTCTTTCCCCTCACCTACCAGTAACTTCTGTCTCAGATGTGTTGCCAGTTGCCAGGCGTCCCTGTTGGTGTGTTCCCAGGGGTCCTTCTCTGGTCTATTCTGCAGAAAGAGTCACTGCCAGCACCACGGCTGGGTGAAATGCTTTATAAAAGACCTGCACGGAGCTTTTCTGTCTGGCACTTGGAGGGCTGCTCCCCTTGCTGGCCCTTAGGACTCTTTTTTTCTCTAGTCCACAACCATACTGCCCGTTTTTGGATATAAACATGTGTCAAAGCAGAAGGCTGACCTAGTTTATCACAGCAATGAATAACCCAAACCTGTTTCATCAGCCCAGTCTGGAAGGTCTCAGGGCTGTAATGAACACTTCAGTCTCCTCTCTCAGTCACTTTCACTGATTCGAATGTGGTTACTTTGATAGTTAAAAAGACATGGGTTTAAAAGTCAGCTTTGCAGAACCTTCTGCCTGGTCAAATGCTCACATACACAGCTGAAAATGAGCCAGGATCTAAGGAAGGCCAAGCCACACCAGGTGCTGGCTTCTACCTCCTCCTGAGGGCTCTGTAAGAAACCCCACCGTATCCTCTGAGGTTACAGCAGGAAGGAGGTAGAGCTAGGGCCTGGCCTCCCGGGAGCACAGCAGGATATTCGGGCCATCAGAGGGACAGGCAGCTCAGGCTTCCCCGGCCTCTGCAGAGCGGCCACTCCTCCAAACACGGGGAAGAGCGTGACGGAAAGCACCATCCGCAGGAGAGCTGGAGCCCTGCGGCCCTCGGGGCACCCCGGCAGCTCCCCGGGAGGAAACGTGCTTGCTCGGATGTGGGGGCAGCAGTGGAGTGAGCGCTGCGTGTGTGACCAGAACGCACAGCAGCGGAAAAAAGCACGCTGAGGCTCTGTGGGGAGTCTGCGGATACGGAGTGGACGGGCCTGGGGAAGGTGGGGAGAAGGGACAAATTGCTGATCCCTTTGCTAGTTGGAAGGCGCCTAGGGACTGCAGGGGTCTGGGCAGAACACAGAGCAGGAATTGAACCTTTGTGGCTGTAGGTCGGGGGTCCCCTGAAATAGCACCCTTGGAAGTCCACCCTTTGTCACAAGCGTGGACTTTGATGATGGCCCTGGGTGCCTGGCAAGTGAGATGCCTGGAAGGGCAGATTGTCACCTCTCTTCTGCATCAAGCACAACAGAGATTCTTGCTATGGGCCACTGTGCTCAGAGGAACAGCTTGCTTAGTTGCAAGCCTCCCTTCCCACAGTTTAAAAACATCCTCCGATGGACATTTTAAGAGGAGGGGCCCATTATGGCTATGTTGCAAAGCGAACAAACCAAGAATTTGTTGATCAGGGTTTTTTTTATAGGGGCTCTAGCTGGAAATAGTTGACCTCACTACACAATGCTTTCTTTTCCAGTCTCTCTTGAGAAACTTAAGAACAAAAATTTCACCTCATGTTCATCTCATGCTGTAACTTTTGTGTTTGCTGCTATTAAAACATTGAAAAAGGTCAGATTGATTCCTTTGCTTTTGAGAATTCTGGGAGAAAAGGTAGATTGGAAGACATGAATTTAAATCACTGAATAATCTACTTCCAAAAATTGCCTACCAAGAAGAAAATACAGTATATTAAGTGAGCCCATTGCTAGATGTAAAAGTGTTCTGAAAGCGCAAGCAGAAGACAGGATGTTAAAGAATCTGATGTTTTCTCAGAGCTCAAAAGCAGACATATTCAGTGTATTAGCTGTTACATTTCCTAGATTAGGTTTCCTGTTTTTAAACTGATATTCCTCCACTGACTGTGAAAAAAGGATGGCAGGTCACAGTCTCCAGACACATGAATAACTCTGATCAAGTAAATGGAGAAGACCAGAAACTGGGTAGCCTCAGAATCAAACATGGTCTAGAATCTTTCCAGATCAGGTGTTTAATGCCTACAGAAACACAGTACAATATTCTCCTGATGCTCCTTAGTTAACCAGAGGCTGATTGTTAAGTAAGCACATCTCTTTGTTGACATGCTGCCACACACACAAATAGAAGCCACCGTAAATCCCAGCTGCAAAAGGATTTTTCATCCTAACATATTTTGCTCCCAAAGAGTTTTCAAATTTCCACTTGAGAATTTGCCACAAACCTCGTATCAGGTGGTTTAGGTAGATGTTCTAACTATCATCTTTCAGGGGCTTAAAGAAAGGTTTCCATCCGTGGTTTTAGGAAACATGCCTGTTGTTGCAAGAATGTGTAAATATGCATTTGATCATGCTTGTCAGCAGGGTCTTTGTGCATCGACTGCTAGATGTCCACAGCAGATATTCAAAGCAGTACATGAAAGAGGGATAAAAATGTTTGTACATTTTTAACCTCCAGGCCATACTGCTACTGCCCAGGAAGCTTCTCATTCACAGCAGCCGTGGGTAGGAAGCCCATTAGGCACACAGTCTGGGGAGAGTTTGGGCTGCATGAGGAGGGGTGTACACCCTGGGGCGCCAATTCATCTCAAAAATGGGTTTTCTGATAAGGGACTGGTGCAGCAAAGACTTCCTAACAGCGTTTTGCTGGATATTCACAATGTGGACCAGAAGTGACTAGGATGTTCACCTCACCACTATGGACAATCAAATGTCCCTTAGACAGGAGGCTGTCCTGTGTGATAGCTCCCTGAACTGACCCATGAGCAACTTCTCCTGAGAGAAGCATTTCTCTCATGAGATCCTGCTGGAAAGGGCATGTGGCTGGAAGGGACAGAATTGGATCATGTAGCTGAGGACCAGGACCAGAAAGGTGGTGCAGGGATGCCTGGGAAGGGATGTGTGACATCAGTGACACGTTATGCAGGGCTGTGGCAGTGCAGCTCAAAGGGGCAGCCAGGGGATTTCCCACACAGCACCTGCAGCTGGGCTCACTCACATGCCAGGAAGGAGCAAATGATGGGCGGGCATGCAGAGAGGTTCTGATGCTCAGGCTTTCCATCAGCACATCATCCTCAGGCCCAGCTAGAATGGTCTCTAGCAAAGGGGAAATGGCCAGTTTGTGACAGTGGGGCAGGTCCCGTGAATTTCATCATCATTTGGGTGACTCCACAATGTCTGGTCACAGAATCACAGAATGAGCCAGGTTAGAAAAGGCCTCTGAGATGATCAAGTCCAGCCTATGACCCAACACCTCCTCATTAACTAACCCATGGCACCGAGTGGCATGTCCACTCTTTTCTTAAACATATCAATACCCATAATCATCTCCCTGGGCAGCCCACTCCAGTGCCCAGTCACTCCTTCAGTGAACAATTTTTTTCCTGATGTCCAACCTGACCTTCCCCTGGCACAGCTTGAGGCTGTGTCCTCTTGTTCTGTCAGTGGTTGCCTGAGAATAGCCCAACCTCCACCTAGAACTCCTTGAAAGGTGGTTGTGGCTACAACCACCTTTCAGGGAGTTGTAGAGAGTGATGAGGTCTCCCCCAAATCTCCTTTTTTTCAGGCCAAACCACTCCAGCTCCCTCAGTCGTTCCTCACAGGAGTTGTTTCCCAGACCCCTCACTAGCCTTGTTCCCTTCCTCTGGACATGCTCCAGCCCCTACATGTCCTTCCTAAACTTAGGGGCCAGTAGCCACAGTGCTGTCAATGCCAGTCTGGCAACCTCTTCCACAGAAACCCCATCTCTGCTGAGCACCAGCACATTTCTGGGGACCATTTCTTCTGTTTTGCATTCTGCCAGGATACTCGCAGTCTAGGCCAGACCCCCACTCCTTGCTGCTTTTCTCTCACCCCTGTTGAAGTCTGCTGATTGCCCATCAGGGTGTTCTGTTGCACCAAACTGCTCTGCCTACCACCAGGGTCAAAAACATCTGTTACCCAATGAAAAACAAAACAAAACAAAAACAAAACAAAACAAAAAAAAACCAAACAAAACAAAACAAAAAACCCAAACAAACAAAACCACACACACACACACAAAAAAAAACCAACCAAAAAAACCACAACAACCCACCCACAAAATCAAAATCAAAAAAAAACCAACAGGAAAAAAGGCATTTATTATTTATACTTCATCAGTGATTTTACTTTAACAGGTTGGGAAGGTTTCTTGCACTTTCATGTCAAGAATTAACTCCTGCTTTTTGCTTCTGCAGTATTTCTCTCACCTGTTCTAAAGTTTTTAGCCTTTCATACATTGCCATGCAATAAAACAAAGCACTTTCTTCCCCTGGAAATGCTTCTGGGTACTATTTCAATCCACTGGGCCTTGAAGAATGTCTGTGGCAGCAACACAAGGGCCCAAATCCTGCTCTGTCCTGGTACCTCTCATCCCTTCACCTTCATTGCTTGCAAAGCTGGGAGCTCCTGTGGTACACAAAGCAGTTGCTCCCCCATACCCCACACATGAGCACGGGAACGAGAGGTGTGTGGAATTACACACTTCTCCACAGAATTAATCTCACAGAAGGCCCCCAAGGTGATGGTAGATGCAGGGTGTGCAGAGTGTGAGTCACTGTTACTGGTCCTGCCACGTACAGCAACAGGTCAGGGTGTTTTCAGTTCTTGCATTCCTTTGAGAATAATTACCACACGAGATTGTTTTTCTCCTCTCCTTAGGTATATTTTCGGTGTAATTTCTCTTTCTTTATTTGCATTCACTCTGATTCCGCAGGGGTGGGGGCTGTGTTTGGAGTAGATGACAAAGAGCTCTTTCTCATCACACTGTAAATGGTCATTAGCCGGGGACTTTTAAGAACAATGCAGAAATCTATTTCATTAACTTCAGATTCTGCTTACCTCCAATTATACAGCTCTATGAAAATTACCAAGTGTGAAATATAAAAATGTTGTCTTGTAATTGAAACCCTTTTTTAGGCAAATTTTGAAATCAATAAGAAGAAAATTAAAAAGGAGTGGTTTGATAATGCTTACCCCGTTTGCTCAATATATAGCTATAACTACCATGAAAAGCCATTTGCTTCATGATATGTTCTGCAGGAAGGAATATTGGACAGATCTGGAGAGGCACTTTAGACAAGGGTGTGATATAACAGGACAAGGGGGAATGGCTTCCCACTGCCAGAAGATAGGTTTAGATGGGACATTGGGAAGAAATTATTCCTTGTGAGGGTGGTGAGGCCCTGGAACAGGGTTTCCAGAGAAGCTCTGGCTGTCCCATCCTCAAAATTTTCAAGGCCAGGTTGGATGGGGCTTGGAGCAACCTGGTGTAATGGAGAGTGTCACTGCCCACAGCATGGTGTAGAACTGGTTGGTTCTTAAGATCACTCCCCACTGGAGAGTGCTGTATCATTGCCCACTCAGTTGCTAAAACTGGAAGAAAAGACTCAGTTTCCACTCCCTCTCTTTTTCAGTCTCAGAGATTTGTTTGCGCTGTGGATCCAGGGATGGAACAGTGTCCAAAAAATGCCCAGGTGTGTTCCTCTCTGCGTGGCTCATGGCAGCCTCATGGCATAGGAGAGACTGTGAAGATAAACCCTCGTATTTAACATCAGTAAAGCGGAACAAAACATTCTTTAGGGGAATTTCCTCCCTGCTTTTACAGCTCTGCTCTGATATTTACTTCGCTCATTAGTGCTGCTATTTTAGTTCTGTCTCTATTTCTTGCCCTGTGGGGTATGCATTATTTTGAGTACTGCAACCAGTTTGGGGGAAGTTTTTCAGAAGTTTTGCGGCAAGGCACAAGGGATGTAATTAAACACTTGTTTCCCAAAGGACAGTGCCAGTTACCCAGCTGGAAGACCCCTATGGAACTCCAAATGTGACAAAGATCTTGTTTCTTGGTTGGGCTGCATTTCTGTCTTTCTCTCCCTGCCTCTAGGAGTTTCCAAAGAAATCACACACAGAAACCGCAGGCCAGACTCCACCCACACCACAGGACAGGTGGAACTTGTCACCTTGGGGAAGGAAGGTGCTCTGGTCTGGTCAGGCGGTCTATGAGTCCAGCTGGGTGAGTGCAGAGGAGTTTGGCATGTGTGACCAGTGGGTGCTTTCCCACCTCTCTGTCTCACTGCCTGGTAAAGCAGAGAGGACAACAGGCAAGCTAGCACAGTGGCACTCTTCAAAAGTAGATCTATGTCAGCCTGAGAAGGGAAGTCTCTTTGTACTGGATGGACAGTGAGGGAAATTACAAGGAGAATAATGTGTTCAGTCTGGAAAAACAGGCTCTAGCGTGGAAGAGGGTGTTGGTGGGCATTTAGGGTGGAGGGTAGGGTTATATGAGTGCTAAGATCTGCCATGACTGGGGCAAAAAGACTCCAGGATTAACTAGGTGATGAGCAAGGTAAAGATCAGAAACATTCCACTGCTGTTACTTTACCATTTTGTCTCAGATTTTGACATATGCTTTGCTGAAAGCCCTGCCACTTTGGTTCCTGTGAGGCTCCTCAGGCTGCCAGCTCTCTACAGAGAGATCAAGATATTTCACATGGGCAGGGCTGCAGAGGAAAAGATTCAAGTGGCAGCTTCTGGGCATGCAAAGCTCACAGTAAGTAAGGGGGCTCCATGTTAAAAGGAAAAACTGACTTTTGCTAACTACATAGATATCCTGTGACAGGTGACTTGACAGTCCTGACTGCTGAGGTTTCTTTCTATACTGCCTTATCTGCAGGAGTGACACTTAGGCATGGCAGGAGTTTTGATGACTCCCATGACTAGGGACTTTAGGAAGGAGCACAGTCATCCTAGAGGGCAGAGTGAGCCCAGCCTGTCTGCGCCTGTCCCCTGCATCAGTTAGCCCCAGACTGGCACTGCCTGTATCAAGGTGAGGGGAGAAACCCACCTGGTGCACTATCATTGCCTCAGCAGGAAGGATATTATGTGATCCAGAGAGACAGAATACAAGTGGGAAGGCTTGGCCTCCCTTTCCTCCCAACCCTCCTCAAATTCACACTGGCTTACAAACTTCATTAGTGCCAGAGGAACGAGAGGTCTCAGCCAGAGCCTGGCTTCCTGGCACTCTAGCAGCCACGCAAACTTTGCCAATAAAGACAACTTACAAACACACTCCTTCTCCTGCTCCTAATATTGTTTGTTGGGTGTTTTTGTTTGTTTGTTTGTTTTGTTTTGTTTTGTTTTGTTTTTTTCCAAAAGAATACCACTACCAAGCTTTCTCCACCCATCAGAGCATTCTGAAGAAGCAGTCAGGGTGAGATAGCAGACCTGAAAAGTAGATCCTTGTCCTGTACAGGTAAACCAACCAACCGTCATTCTAATGAATTATATGAACACGCTGAATCCTGCCTTGCAGCTGGATGAAATTCAGTCTAACAACTTCATTTTCTCTGGTTCAATACCAGTGTTTTAAAATATAAAATTCTAACTGTGTACTGCAGTTTTTAATCCAAACTTCAGGATGGAGGCCTGAAATTTTAAAACCACACAGAAAAAAATAAGGATTTTTCTACTTGCTCTATTTGCTATCTGAATATTGGAAATGATTTTAAAAACAGAGTTGTACATGTATATCAGATATCATTTGAAGTAATGAGTGTATTTTTCTAATTTTCCCAATGCCAACCTAACAACCCATTTCCAATATCATGCATAATAATTAATTTGTTTTCTGTATAGTAATAAGATTAACAACTTCACATTTACACGGGGTACTGAGTTATGTTCAAATAAAATAAGTTCTAATGAGAAAAATTGGAAGTGGCAGCAAATCAATGTTCCACTCAGCAATCCAAGTTTATGTGTGTTTGTCTACCTTTCCTGCATGATTTTTGTCAAAGTTCCACTGTAAACAGCATAATTTCTTTCATGTTGGGTTAGCCTAGGTAAATATGTTTAATGAACAACAAATACATTGTAAACATTGAAATAAATCTAAATACCTCAGAAAACATCCTGGAAGCTATAGGGTGATTCAACAGATAGGATGCTAAATAGGAGGCTGCACTGTATGAACTCCCCACAGAGAGAAACCTGACACCCTGCACAACATGATTTCAAACTAATTCTTAAATGCTTTATTTTAAAAGATCCACCCATATAGCATGCATCTCTCAAAGAAGCTTTTTTTTTTCCTTTTCTTCTTGTTCTTTTTTTTTTTTTTTTTTTTTTTTTTTCTTTTCTTTTCTTTTGGTCAATAAAACTGGGAAAATTGCTTTCTTTTCAGTAAAACATTAAAACAGTAGCTGAATCCAGCGAATTCTAACTAAGCAGGACAAACACTAGGGAGATTTCTAGTTTTTTCTAGAAATGGATACTCACGGAAGAGCCAGTGCTCCACTCCACTACTCTGCAGTGCCTGCCTGAAACTAAACCTCCAGGATTTGTCTTAACAGCCGTTTTTCCAGGACTCCCACTTAAGCTCACATATCCAGACACTTCAGTAACAAGGTGATGGACATGTTGCAGCAAAACACAGGAATGAGTCATTTTCCCTGAGTATTTACGTACTGGCACTGAGGCCAGTATCGAAACAGCCACTGGTCTCTACTGCCTCTCACAGCCAAGGAAGCTCTGCCCGCTGCGATATGGGTCAGCAGGTACCCGTAAACCTCCTGCACAAATGAAGCCCCCTACCACCAGGCAAAGCCTGGACCTCTTCCCAGGGCAAATGGGCCAAAGTGAGGCCAACCTTTGTACCAGAGCATCCCCAGCACAACTCCGAGGACAGTCCAGATCGAACTGCCAGATGGAGAGTGATGAAAATGAAGCAGCTATTAATAACTTGTTTGTATCGTTTCCGGTACACTTGTTTCCTTGCCTAATTATAGGTGACTCAAGGTTCACTGCCCAACTGCATGGCCATCACTTCCCACAAGACCTTCAGCTGCCAACACCTTCACAAGATTTAAGAGTTTGGGCTGAAATTTTCCACATTGTGTATATGATGCAGACTATGGTTTGTGTTTTGGGGTTTCTGTTTGCTTATCTCTTTGTTTTAGAAAAAGCTTTGATAACAACTAGTCATTTCTTAATGACCTAACAATCACAGAATCATAGAATATCCTAAGTTGGAGGGGACCCACAAGACTCAGCAAAGTCCAACTCCTGACAATCACTGGTGTAATCCTAAGACAACTTTTTTTTAGAATAAGTTTATTTCAGAAGACTGCTTTAACCATTTTTGCCATGAGAACTTCACACTTTGGGGCTCAGAGACACTCCTCCAGGTGACAGATCTACTTTTCCCCCCAGAGAGCTGTACATGCTTGAGGACTCTATGAACTGCTGGTTCCTGTATGATCTGTGAGCACCAGACCACTGACTGTCCAAACCCTCAGATTCTCACATACATTGAGCAGCACGTTGTATTCCACCTCGTACTTCTCGCCACCCAGCTGTGTGTTGGCTTCATAAGGTCGGTGAGGAGTGTGTTTCAGCCTGGTCCGAATGGGGAACTCTTTAGCTTAGGTTTTGTCCTCCCGGGGAAAGAAGCAAGGTTCAGCAGCCAAGAGAATTTAGATCCTTCCCCAAATTTGGGAATGTCGCATTCTGAGCACATAGTACAGCCTGTCTGCCCACTGACAAACAACCAGTCTGTCTCTCTCCACCACAGGAGCCGCCTAAGATGCTTTCAGAGACATATCTTGTCTACTGTGTGTGGGGAATTCAACTAAACAGACCCACTATTTGCTTTCTCCACCTTCTCCTAGACTCATAGAATCATTTGGGTTGAAAAAGACCCTTAATAGCACCGAGAAGAGAAAACTCCTCCGCTCACCTTGCTCCAGCGCTGCCATATGAAAGCCTGCCACTTGTGGTCTTCTGGGCCACCCTGCTTCTATTGTGTGGAATACCTGGACAGGCTTGGTCACCTTGAAGAGATCAGTAATTTTTGCTAATTCCATTGCTGAGAAAAGTAGCAGCCCAACTCAATGCTCAACAGGATGTTGAGCTAGTTATCTACTACTTACGTTTGCAATGAAAATAGCTCAAATTGCAATGTTTTAAAATTGCTCCACGTACATCATCATGACCATGACATTCCAGCGCTGGCAGAGGTTTTTACTACCCTGCTTCCCATCAGCTCAGGAATGGTGGGCAGCCCTGTGCCTCCTGCCAGAGCAGCAGCCATCACAGGCTGGCTTTCCATTGCCCAGGAGAAGGGCAGAGAGCTTTGCCTCCCCAGCCATCTCCCCAGGAGACACGGTGTTCTGCTCCTGCAGCATCCCCAGGGATGTGCTTCTCCAGCTTCTATGACAGAGGCAACTACCACAAGGCAGACACAAGTGGACACCTCACAGAGCAGCTCTCATGTGGTTGCATCATCACCTCAGAAGGCTCCTCTCTGCCCAACAAACACACTTGCATGCCAGCTTTTTCGTATTCAATCAGCATAAACACTGTGAATCCAGAGATCTCGGGTGACAAGGGCCAGAGACTGTGCCCCAATAGTGGTGCCTAGACATGCCACCACAGACTGCCCCCCCGACAGCTCTGCAGTGATGGGCAGGATCTCTCCTGGAAGGCATCTGCACAGACTAAGGCAGGAGGAATGAAGCCAGGCTGAGGCTAACTGGACACTTAACCATGCAATTCCTTTTCTGTTTGTCCCCCAGAAGGGAAAAGTGAAGGAAGAGGCAGTGGGATGTGTGGTGGCCTCGTGGCTAATGTTGCTGCAGCAATCCTAACAACTGTTGGCACGGGCAGTGCTCCAGCTGTCACACTTGCAGGCAGCACACCTTGGGCTGCTTTTGGTGTTTTTTCCCCTGCACTGGCTGCACAGTCTGTGTTTCCCTTCCTTACTGCAAGCCTTGCAGGAGACACCTGGGGCCAGGCCCTGTCCCCAGCCAGCTGCCCCTGAGGGCCCTTCAGATCAGCTGTGGCTTCACAAATTCCCAGGGGAACAGTGACCAAGCTCTTCAGGGTGCTGCAGGGGTGAGGTTTCACACGTGACACACCAGAGGCTGTGACACACCAGAGGCAAGTGGGTTTGTCCTGGTGTTGCTGTCTGAGTTGTTGTTCCACGTGGAGATGCAGACCACATAGCCCCTGGGGGTCGTCAGTCCTGAACATCCACAGGAATGATGTCAGGAGAGAGGAGAACCTGAGAGCTCACTTTGCCTTACTGAACTCCCAGCATCACTCTCCTGGTCTACCCATTCTTGGAGTGAGAGGAGCAGCCTCTGCTGGGATCTTCTTCCCATGCACAAGCACTGCAAAGACAACCAAGAGGAAACACAGTGCTGGGAGCAGGTTGTGGAGTTGCATGGATTGGGGCGTAGGGGTTACATCAGCAGCCTGAGCAGAGTGCTTCACTGCCCGGGTGCTGCTGGATCCAGTCTTCTGGAGGACCCCACCTTCAGCCCCTACATCACCACCCCTCTGACTACGGCCCGCCCTTGGCAGAGGCTGCGGCACCCACCAAGGAAAGGAGGGCAGGTCAGGGTCTGTCCTCCCACAGCAACAGCTCCTGGCCTAGCCAGGGCCCAGTGTCAAAGGGAGGGCTGATGTGGGGCTCTGGAAACAGAACAGGAGTTCACCTTGCTGCAGAAACAGCTATAGGGTAAGCCGTAAAATTAGCTGGGCTGGATTTAACTGGAAATTCTCATGCACCAAAGGAAGATCATCTGGACTACAGAAAGTGGATCTATATCTACCAGGAGTGAGACCTCCAGGATTTGTTCCTGCAGATGGACTGATGATATTTGTCCCAGATTTGTGATCGAACAGGGTAAAATCTCTGCTGATGCTCCT
The DNA here is from genome assembly GCF_015227805.2 of Hirundo rustica. NCBI lineage: Eukaryota > Metazoa > Chordata > Aves > Passeriformes > Hirundinidae > Hirundo > Hirundo rustica. The sequence goes on along the minus strand of NC_053488.1, from coordinate 82,404,928 downwards.
CCCAAAGTGAGAGCGATGCAAACATGTGTTGATCCCTGGAAGACAGCCAGTGAAAGAGCTTGGAGAATCACCTGAGAAACAAAGCTGAGACACAGCCAGAGTGACCCTGGGGCTGGCAGCCAGACCCTCTCCCAAGAGGGGGCACACAGCAAGGGGAAGAGGGGAGAATCGGGTGGATGGGTCTTTGTGCTGGGGCCATGCAGACACCTTGTGTACAGCTGAGGGAGGACAGAGCAATGGGCAGCGTCACAGAAGCAGAGGGGTTGCACTGGCTCTGTCGCCTCGATGGGTCCCATCCCGCCACTCCCGCCCAGGCCAGGTAGGGATCAGGGGAAAGCACTCAGGGAGGAGCCACACAAGGCGTAAAGGGCTGGAAACCTTGTGGGCCCAGACTGCGTGGGCTGGCTGAGGTGTCCAAAAGATTGAAAGCACTATTTATAAGCACCATCTTGGAGAGAAGAAATTTGACAGAGGGGGCTGCTTGGTGCAGCAGACACACTTAGATCATGATCCAGCATGTGGAACATTTCGGGCCAAGGCTAAGTTAGTCTGAAGCAGAAATCCCTTCCATAGGCACCCAGCAGGAACCGTCCATTTCTCACTAAAGGCTGCAGCCGCCACGTGTCTCAGGTTGGCTGTGCACACCTCTCCACACCTTGCATCAGGGAGCTGTGTTCCAAGATTTCCTGGAAAATTCGTTCTGCAAGAACTTAAAATTTCATCATCAGATACAGAAAACTTGTAGGAAAAGTGATGTTAGGAAATACTAAAATCTTGGTGGTGAAATAACCAGACAGGAATATCCTACAGCTGTGCTTGCTAGAGAAGGTATTTACCAGCCTAAAGTCATCACTCCTTCCCATTGCCTCAAACCCTCCCAGTACCTGGAGAGACAGGCACCATGTCTCCAGCTGGCACAGACTGACTCTGCTCCAGATCTGTGCTAATGCCCTTGTTTACATACGGCCTGACACACTCTTAATGCTAACAAGGAAATAGAAGCCTGTGGCTCGATTTACTACGCAATTACACTTGCAAAATAAGAAGGAAAAATAAGCTCGTATTAAGCACTGATACACACATTTTATTCAAGCACAAGTGGCACATGACAATGTGGATTTGCCCTTTGAGATGTCAGAGTTTAATGAAGTAGGAGAAATCCTGCAGAGAGTAGCACAGGACTTAGATTTCTCCTTATGAGGATTAACTTCATGCTCCTGTTTAGAAAAACAAATATTTTCTGCAGTAAATGAAAGTTGTCTTCCAGCTCAGGATAGCCTTTTACTGTCACTGCCAAATTACTTTGTCCTCTGGTGGCCTGTTCCTGACAATGCACATATTTGTAGCTGGACCTGCAACCCCTAGGATCACAAGGCCCCAAGGTCCTGGAAGATAGACCTCTGCATGCATAAGGTCAAGGCAGTCTTTCTTTCACACAAAAAATAACATATGCTCATATCTACATCTTTTTCTGGTGAATGAGGCCTGCAGCCTTGTGGAATGCACTGGAGGGTAACCTGTGGTTGAATAGTGGGTCACTGTCTCTCATGCTCACAGTGAAAGGCTGTCCCTCATGTTGTTTCCTGGACAAAATGTGCAAGACACTGGTTTTGCCACAGCCCCAGGGCACTGCCTAAGCATCGCTGAAACAACTTGGTTTTGGTCCATTTCCCAGGAGAGACTTATTTATAGATGTATTAGACTGTATTAAACTGTCTTTAGCAGCAGAACAGAGGTCCTGCATGCAGATCATCCTTTGCTCTCGATGCCCTCGAGGGCAGCTACCCCCAAAGGCACAGTGTCTCCTCAAAGGACTGTAGCTGGGTGCAGCCCGGTGAGCCCCACAGACCTGATGGAAGCCAAACAGCTGGAAAACTGGTTGCTGCATTACCCAGTCAGACTGACGTTCAGGCTGGCAGCTGAGCAGAGGAAGAGAAATATTCATTCTGGGGGAAAAAGTGACTTTCCTGGGAAACTCCTCTTCATGCTTCCATGAGACTTCCCTTGGAAGTCTCTACTCAACCCTTAATTTCAGAAATTTAGGGTTCAGGAATTCCTACAGAAAGTGAAAAATGTTCCATCACCTTCCAAATGAACAGGTGAGTTATGGAAGGTGATATGCACCTGGGAGTGGTGAACATCCCATACTGAAGGTGCTTGTCTGTCACCACAAGAAACCACAGCAGACTTTCCACGGACTGTGACAGATTTTGCATGGCGACTGCAGACAGTCTCAGAGCCCATGAAGTAGAGCCCCTGCAGTGGCCCTGTGGCCAGCTCTCGCAGCAGTTGCACCCACTGTCACCAGCCATTTGGCTGCACCGGACTGGAGCTGGTGGCTTGTACACCACAAGCTTCTGGTAGCGTGGAAAGCAAGACAGGGAAGAGGAGCGAGCAGGGACTGATGACACAGTTGCATAACTCATTGTTTAGGGAAATGCCGCTAAAAATTTTGGGTTTACACAAAGAGAAATCAGACTTTTGGACTGTCTCTTGATTTGACTGCAAACTAGAAATCTGGGGGAGCAGCATGTTACCCTGCTGATGCTTGTGGAGTCTTACCACACTTCCAGGCACAGTGAGCCGAGATTCAGGATACACCCCTGCACAGCCTTTAGGACTGCTTGGACAAACTCTCAGAACTCCAGCAGAAAGGTCCATCATGCAGAAACCAACATCCTCCTGCTCCAACCTTCTGCCTACCAGAGAATGGGGTCACGGGATAATTCGGGTGCAAGGGATCTCAACAACTCTCTAAATAATCCTCTGCTCAAAGAGGGGCCAGCTATGAGACCAGATCAGCATGCTCTGCTCTTTATTCATCCTGTTCTTGGGAGCTCCTAACAATGGGGACTTCACCATACTGGTCTCATTTAGCAACAATATTCGTTGCTCCTGCTGCAGTGCAAATCCTTGAGACCAGCTGAGAGCTGAGGGTGGAGCAGCTGATTTACTTTCAGGCAGGTGACTTTCCTCCTTTTCCTTTTGTATTTGTGATCAAACCAACGAAATCATGCAATCTGGAGTCCTGGGTGGATCCTCTGTCATGCCCTTCTTCTTCTCTCTCCATGTACATTATGTTTAGGCAAAAACATCCTCCCATAAGGCACTGCCATTCTTACATTTTAATTAACATAGAATAACAAACTTGTAAACTCTGAGCAGATTTGATTTGGAACATGTTGATGCATTTGGCACCAGAAAGTGGGTCACTGATTATATTCCCTCTATGCATCTGGTACCTGTTGTTCACTCTCTGCTGCCATGCCAGGAACACAGGTGCTAAAAATGGAACACTATTGCTCTGGATTTATATGTCTATACTGCATTCAGTGCACAATGTCTTAAACTTATCTTTCACCTTCTGATAGTGCTGCTAAGCAGGATTATTACTTTTTAAGGTTGTGCCTTTTCCCAATAACCCCCCAAAAGGAATGAAGCCTTCCAAATAGATCCATGCATAAGCGAAAGGATGAAACAGCGAATTTAATCATAACGTTTGTGCATGGCTTTCAGACTGACATCTGTACATTAAGAATATGTAAAAGTACCAATTTCATGCTCTGACAGCTTATTTCACATTGATGGGGGATAATGGGGAAAATGCCATGGGAATGCCAAATGTCAAAGCATTACATAATGCAAAGCATTCACACATTGTCTCTGGGGCCATCACCGGCCGTTCCTTAAGGGGAATTTTCTAGTAAAAGAGAGAAACAGAGACTGGGCTGTGCCAAAAGAAAATCGAAATCATGAAGTCAAAGCTAAGAACTATTGGCTGTGTAGCATCAAGTCTTCAAGCAGAGAGTCTTTTCTGTCTTTGAATTGTCCTTTCACTTCTGTCAAAGATGAAATACACATACATTCATTTCAGAAGCTGCAGATCAGCCCCATATTGCTTTCCATGGTGGATCTGACCATTCTTACCACCACTGCCTTCTTTTAAATAACTTATTCTCAGAAATTGTGGATGTTCAGAAAGGAAGCCTCTCCCCTTAATTCCACAACCCTCAGCCCAGGCATGACAGCAGAAGTGTTGTTCTTTAGCAGAGGCTGCCTTAGGAGTGAGAGGAGCACAGGACAATTATCTTCTCCCCTCATCAGACGAGCGATGTTACAGGTTTTGCCCTTAAAATGCTGGGGATTCTTACCTAAAGGAATTGGGAGAGAGGTAGAACACTGTTACAATTATTTTTCTCGTTTAGTGAGAAAATGAAAGTGATTGAGGAAATATTTTCTCTGACAAGGGTCAATGTATTGTAAAGTTCATTCTGTCCTCCAGCAATCTTGCCATACCCAATGGCACTGTAAGTGCTTTGATCGAGTGCTTGGGCAGTTACCTGCAGTGCCAGAGAAGGCAGGTGGACACAAAGGACACGCTGCTGTGACACCAGTGCACAACGTCCCTTGGTGACTAATCTGTGTCCCTGTCACCCTTCACAGACACTGCATGCTACTCCCCTACACAGCTCCATCTTTACCCTCTTTTCTCCACCTCCCTCTGCATTCCAGCTGCCTCCCACTCCCTGTGGCTCTTTCCCAGGTTCCTATATGCCTGTGCCCTTGGCTCTCCGCCCAATTTCACCCTGGTTCTCCTGACTGTCAGCTTTGGTGGCTTTGGCTTCACACAGTCCTTCCCCTCCCTCCACCCATGCCCCCCACTCCCCACATGCTCTTCTGGTCCTCCATTGACTCACGCGGCTGAAACTGTAATTAACAAGCTTTGAAGCACTGTAGAGCTGGCTCTAAGGAGCTAAATAATTACACTCCCTCCTCTCTCCCGCTGCTCCGTTTGAAGCCGCAAAGTGGAGCACTGGGAAGAGGAGGAGCGGATCAGGTGGGGGGGTGGGAATTTAATTAACTTCTGAAGTGCTCCTGTTCCTGCTGCAGACAGCTGAGGATGGTGATGGGCTGTGGCTCAGGAGATTGCACAGATCCAAATACCATGTGGTGAGTGACGTCCCTATGGTCTGTGTCCAGACCCAGTAGCTTTGGGAGCTGCACATCCCTTCCACACCATGATGAAGGGAAACCCTGTCAGGGCACAGCACCTGAGGTCTGCCAGGGTTCCACACTGATGATTTTCAAGCCATTTCACTGTAAAGTCCATTTAAAGTGCCATTCCTGTGACAAGGGCAAGGCAGTTTGCTGATGATGAAATGGGAGGCAAGGTGGGAAAATGTTATCTGCAGAGTCAAATGTCACCTCCTCCCTGTCCTGGTTCAGCTGTTCCTCATCTCATGGCCCATCTCTGCCCTGCCTCTCCCTGCCTTCTTGCCCAGCATTTCCTGAACTGTTTCAATCCTCCTATAGCTGCCACCTCTCCAGCAGTTGTTCCATATGAGGCCAGTGCAGAGAATGCTGCCTGCTCCTGCCTGGTAGAATGGGGCAGGTCCATCTCTGAGCTTCAAGGGGGATGAGTGGTTCACCACCTCAGAGTTGACCACTTTTACTAGATCAGGATAGACGAAAATGGAGTTCACATGCTCACACACACAACACGAAAAAACTCCCATCAGCTGCAGCTTCCAGATGAAAAGAATACGATTGGTTTCAGGAAACAGTCTATGCAAGTCAAAGACAACTCCCCTGGGCACAGGTGACCAGAAGTACAGCCCACTTGATTCAACAAGTCCAGGTAAAAAAAAAAAAAAAAAACCCTGCAAAATTAGGCTCTTAAATAGAAGATTGTTGCCCAAATAAATTTAATTAACCTCCTTGCCTGCTTGCATTTTTCAGTCACATCCTCGTGTTGCTCCACAGTGGAAGAAACATCACCCAAATGTTTCCACCACCACCAAGTGTCCTAAGATTTTCCTCAGCAACGCTCTTGGACAGGGTGTCACCTTGCAGCTGTGAATTCTAGGAATGCCAGGTGAAGCTGCATCTCTCATAAGCCCTTTCATCTCACAGAGCTGGTGTCTAGCAAAGTTAGAGGAACAGCAGCCAGCACCCTGACACAGAGACTTTATTAATGTGTAATACTGCTGAGGCATGTTCTGGGTGGCTTTTGTGCTGTTACCCTCAGAACTTTCGTGGTGTTTCCCTCAACGTTTAGAAACACACTTTGGAAATAATGAAACGGGAAACACAATTTCGGGGTCCTTTCTGATGGCTCTTGGCCCCAGCGTCAGAGCCACAGAGGATCCCCTGATGCTGGGAGCCGAGCGGAGGCTGAAGATCGATACCCGGTGAGCAGCATCAGGCTAGCAGAAAGGCCGCGCATTCTGGGGTGCCACCTGCCGGTACCTGGGCCGCGAACTGACGGGTTACATCCCGGGGAAACGTCCCTCTTCCTTCCTTTTTCTTTTTTGAGCCACATGCAGGTTTTGGCAGAAAGAACGACGGTCTCCACCCGTCTCCCGCAATCTGGAAGCCTGCAGGAGACACAGCTCTGTCCCCAGGTATTTGAGGCTGCCGCAAAGCCACCTGTCCCCGCACGGGTTTCTCCGCAGGCGGACCCGTTCCTTCCCGCTGTTTTTGTGCATCCCTGCGCAGGGCAGGCAGGCGGCGGGAGCACGGGCTCCGCGGGGGACGGGCTCAGAGGATGGGCGCTCCTTTCCCTGCACCGACAGAGCTTCTGGCGGGTCTGAGCAAATCGCAAAGGTCACAACACCCCCGGGCCCCTTCCCGGGGGAACCCGCTGTCCGGAATCCGGCGCCGAGGGTGCCGGTGCCCAGCCTCGCAGCCTGGACTGGCAAGAGACTCCCAGCTCCCAGCACACGGTGTCGGGTCGGCAGCAAAGAAAGTGGCTCTGGAGCCGGCTGTTCCCTGCAGCCCTGCGGCCCGTTTCTGGGCTGCAGGAAGACGCCTCCTGCCAGCCCGAGCAGCTCGGAACTCTGAGAACTGTGGAGGAAGAGGGGACGTTCCCCGGGCAGGGAGTGAAGCCCCTCAGCTAAACCAAGAACCACCGGGGATTGTTGCTCAGCACCTGTGATGGGGTGCCAAGGTGTCGGACCATACCTTTCTATCTGACCTAGAGATGGGGCAACTGAGAGGCGTTTTAAAAACTTTTATTCCATTTTCAGTCTCATGTGAAGGGTGAGACAGTACAGATGTTGTAATTCATGCCATCACAATCAGAAGCCAAACTATTTCTTAATTATAATACATTATAAGCGTTTCTTGGCCTATCAGTCTTTGCTACACAATGCTGCTAATGCCTTAATCATCTAAAATTACTCTTTGTGGATCCTACTACAATACCTCTTTCATAATTCTATTTCTCCAAAGTATCTAGTCTATTTGTAAGGCCATAATTTGAAACCTGTTTCTAGTTCTATTTTTCTCCCAATAATGTCCATTTCCCACACCAAGGGAGTGACACCTGCTCGTCTCCCAGCCACGAAGTGCCCTGCAGCAAGGCCAGACTGGAGCTGCGCCACTCCCATCCAGGGTGAATGATGTCCCCTGAGCTGTGGTGGCCCTGAGGCAAGGTGGGAGAGAATCCCTTAGGACAGGTGACAGGCAATGGATGGCTCAGAGGCAGTTGCTGACTTTTTACTATGATGCCACCCAAAATAACTTCCTTTCAGGGGCAAATTCAGAAAGAATGGCTTCTTGCAAGCATAAAATGCCATCATAGTCAGTGCTAAATCCAAATGCTCTATCTTTCTCCTGCCGTGTCTGTAAATAGAGAATTTTATTTCCTGGAAATGCTCTGGGGAAAACCTACCTGACCTGAGGTCTTTCTCCAAACGTGTGTTTTGCACTATTTCAGTGGCAGTGCAGTGGGGGCTGATGGGGCAGAGACACTGCCCACTCCACCACCCAGCCAGGAGAGGGCAATCCCACGCCCAGGCACCTGCCTGGCTGTGGCAGGATGGCAGCCTGCAGGGAGGGGTCAGGGTCAGTAATTTGGTAGACTGAGGTCAGACACAGGCATGGTTCCAGGGGTTATCCTCAGGGTCCTGACAGTTGCATAACATTCTGCATTCACCTTTTAATAATCTTAACAGTGTATGTTTTACAGCAATTAATTATCTGGTATATCTGAGTAGGTTGCATAACATACAGAAGCATTAAAAATATTTTTGTTTTGAAAGGTGCCATGATAAGATCAGAGCAAAGTACCTGAGGCCAGTACTGGGCATCACAGCTACGTCAGGTTCCACTCACTCTCTGCCAGAAGATAAAACCTTCCTAACTTGGTTGGTTGGTTTGGTTCTCTTCTTCCCAGACCAAGAGCCAGGAGGATCAGAGAAACACGTTATCCAGCTTTTCAAGAAGCAGTTTTTCAGCCAACACATACCTAGTGCTTGCAGAGGCAAATCACAGGTCTTACACACCAGTAATGTTGAAAATAGAGTACTTACACTGCATTAAGGAAACCCCCAAAGTCTGAAAGGTCTAAAAAAAATGAGATGGAAAATGAAAGCTCTGGGCTCAGTGGATGTGACAGTGCATGTCTGTCTGTCTGCACAGGCAGCCCTGCTGGCCACAGTGGAGTGGGGCAGCATGGAGGGGCAGCTCTGTGGCTGCAGGGCAACCAGGCACACCACTGTCCCTGCAGCAGCGGACACAGCTGTAATCTCCCTCAACCCCCTGCATCTTCTCACTCATCCCCGTGTGCCTCTCCCTCCCCTCGAGGCTCTGTCTGACTCCTTGCTGCTACATGCTACAGGTCACCCCACCTGCTACGCTCACAAAAGTAGAAGCACACCACACACACCCCTGCATGACTCCATTTGGCAGTACTGAACAGGACGTCTGTTCATGAGGGTGAGGGCTCCTCTCCATGCACATCTTTGTGTGTGGAGGTCCCAGAGCTCGCCTGAGGAGCTGGACCCCTGGCCAGAGGATCCGTGCGTGGAGGCGCAGCAGCAGAGGGAGGTGGCGTGTCCCTGATAAACAGGCACACACCAGCAAGGGCAATCAGAACCAACTGCAAGGCCGTGCTGGTCGGCAAGCGGGCCAGGAAGCGTGGGGTGAATACTGGAGACGGCTGGGATTTTTTCAAGTTCACTGGTGAGAGACAGTAGGGCTGGGCGCAGATTTGTCTGCAAAGCACTGCTGGGGACACGGGGCAGGCACGGCTGCTGACAGAATGGTCCAGCAAGGGTGGCAGGACCCTTGTGGTGCGCTGTAAGCGCACAGGTACATACCTGTACCTCCAGGCACATGTGACACTCTCAGGGCTGCAGCATTTCTGCTGTGGAGATGGACTGGGAAAGCTGCAGATGTCCACCTGGACAAAAGGCGGCTCTGGAGAGACTTTAGAGCCCCTTCCAATGTCCACAGGGGCTCCAAGAGAACTGTAGAGGGACTTAAGACAGGAGTTGGAGCGGCAGAACAAGAGATAGGATATTAGGAAGAAAGTCCTGCCCACGAGGGTGGGGAGGCCCTGCCACAGGTTGCCCAGAGGAGCTGTGGCTGCCCCACACCCGGAAATGTTGCAGGCCAGGTTGCACTGGGCTGGAAGCAACCCGGTCTAGTGGCAGCTGTCCCTGTCCATGCCTCGGGGTGGGACTGGGTGAACTTTAAGATCCTTTCCCACCCCGTCTCTTCTCGGATCACGCCACCCGCCGTGCCCATGTCCTCTCATGGAGACGCGATCCTCCGACAGGACTTTGCCACCGGGCCGGGCGCACACCACACCCCGCGGCCTGAGGGGCGCTGGAAAGCCCGCCCCCCGCGCACGCGACTTTCGGTAAATTCTCCCCAAGGCCGCGCCCCCGACCCGCGCGCGGCCCCGGGGGCGTGGCCGTGGGCGGGCCCAGGGCGGCAGGAGCCGCGCGAGGGGCGGGGCCCCGAGCGGGGCGGGGCCAGGGCGGTGGGGCGCAGGGCGGGGCCGGAAGCACGTGGCCGCGCGGCGGGGCCAGGCCACGGCCACTTCCTGCTCGGCGGGTCCCGGCGCGGCCGGAACGGAACACCGGCACTGAGGGGCTCCTGGCGCTGAGCAGTGTCCGTGGGTGAGCGAGTGAGTCAACCAGTCAGCCACACAGTCAGTCCCCGTACCGAGTACTGATACCGGCTGAGTTCCGGTATCGGCACTGAGTGAGTACAGTCCGTGACTACCGGCACTTGGCCCTACCCGGCTCCGGCATCTCCCGGCCCGACCGAGATCCTGCCCTGCACGGCGGGCCCCACTCCCCAAGGCCCCGGCCCCGGTTCCGCCCCGTCCCGTCCCGTCTCGTGGCGGCTTCTCCGCACCAGTCGCGGCTGCGCTACCGGGATCGCCCCGCGGTCCGGGCCCGGTGTCCGTGATCCTGGCCCAGGTTCCGGCTCCGCCGTGTCCCGGTCTCTCCGGCAGCCCCGGGAACAAGTCCCGGTCCCCAGCGGCCCTGGAGTTCCGGAGGAGGGCTCTGCGTGTGCCCGGACCCGCACTCCGCGTGCTCCGTCGGCCGCCACCGGTGCTCGGGGCGTGCGTCCCTTTCCCCCAGGATGTCCCTCCCCTTCCCCGGCATCCCCATTTCTGATTTGTTCCCCCTCACCAGACCGCATCCAGCCCTAGGATCCAAGGAAAAGCATGTCGCTCTTAAACACGATTTGTAAAATGGTTGTGGGAAGGAAAAAAAATCTACTGAAAGTCTTGAAGTAAGCGTGAAATGTTTTGTTATTTTCCAGGATTCGGGTGTGGAAGAGAGGTATTCCTGTGACATCTTGAAGGTACAGCTGCCACTAGAAAAATGCTGACCTCTTCTCCAAAGCTTTGCTTCTCTCTTTAAGCTTCACTTAAAGAAAATCCAGAACAGTTGTATCGCCTCAAAGAGCCAATGGGACAAGGATAGGATGTGCATCTCAGTATTTAGCCAAAATCACTGTTAGATCATGGAAAATGAGGGCAGAGGCTACTCCCAACCCAACTCCTGACACTTTTCCATGTTCCTCTGTAAGGGCTTCTCCCCTCCACATGGGGCAGCCACAGGTGACTGACAGCTGCAGTCTCACCTGGGCACAGATGAGGGTTGTGCCTTTCTCACCTGCTCTGAGAACCACGTGGTTGCCTCTGTGAAGCACAGCTGGAATCACAGTGGGTACAGAAACAGAGCAGGGGAGGACAAGCAGTCTTCTGACACTGGCTTCTGTTAATAACTATATCTTTGGGTAGGTTTTATAAATACATTTAGGTTTGACATTTTCATATCTTATCAGTTGTGATTTTCATTTCAGTCATGAGCTTCATAATGATAATTTTCTCATGGAATCCAGGCAATGCAGGGTGCAAAAGCAGCTACAGCAGCTGTAGTGAAAGGTCTCATTCACGTGCTCTGGAACATTCAAGTTCTTTGTCAGTTTCATACTGTGCCCTTGCAGTGTCTGTGTCTCAGCAGTCTGAAGCACCAGGCAGTTTATGTATCACAAATACAACTAAATTTAAAGCTGACAAAAAGTCTGGCTCCTACTGCCCCAGCATCAAATCCCCGGTTCTGTTGGATAGTAAGGTAATTTTCTTGAAAGAGCTTTCTTTTTCATTTTGCTGTTTCTGTGTGTAACAGCCTGACAGTAGGGTTGTATTTTGTCTTCCAAGGCAGCAGAGAGCATGTTTGCATCTCAATTTTCAGTGCAGCCATTATCAAAAAGGGTTAGAATTTGTCTGTGGAGATCAAGCAGAGAATGAGATACTTAAGGAAATATTTGGATTCGTGAATTTGTGATGGGAACAGTACACTTGTCTGAAAAGTCACATGCAATGGAAGAAGTAATCTCCATGTTTTAGTTTTCATTTGAAATTTTCAAGAAATCTCAGTATTTGAAGTTAAGCACGATGAGCTCTGGAAGCTGTTAGAAGTTGAGAAAGCAAGAGCAGCAGAAATGCTGGAGTTAAGCAGTGGAAAGGAGGGGTTGGTAGGGAGAGTTGAGGTAGGTGAACAGGAATGACATGGGAAGGGCTGCCCTCAGCTTCTTACTTCAAAGTCTCTTCTGCAGATGGGTGAGACCTTAGCACCCCAAACCCCCTTCAGGATTTTGGCTGAGGTATCCTGATTAACTTGTTTGTTATTTCTTGTTTGTCGGCCTTGCTCTTCCTCCCTGCTTTGAGTTGCCAGTGGCACCTCCCTTTTGACTGCCTGGTGCTGCTGCCACTCCTGCTGCTTCATCACATGTGGGATGTCAGGTTTATAATGGGCCAGATGAAAAATGCTGGCAAGCAGTGTTTGAAAATTATCCCTGTCATTGCTAGCCACAGCCAGTAGCAGGTTTTTTTTGGAAGTGGTTAGAAGGAACTCAGATGTCTGTGATTTTTTAATATTAACATTGCTAGCCCTTTACTTGAACTGTCCTTACTTAGGGGCTCCCTGGGAGGCAGTCAGGTTCTTTTGAGGAAGGTTGTGCTCTGGGTTCAGGTAGGAGTGGGATTCCTCTTGATAAAGGGGTGGGGTTCTACTGTTGCCAGGGGTTTGAAGTTTGGGTGTTTTTTTTGAAAGCAAGGCAATCTAGTTCCAAAGTAGAATGTGTCAGTATGTTGTTGCTCCCTGCAGCCTATCAAATCAAGTAGTCTTTGCAGGACTAATATTTTTTTGTGTGTTGTTCACACTCAGATGTGAGCAGTGTCTTTATGATAGTCCAGCTGGAAGTGAGATAGGTGTAGCACTTAAAGGTGAACACAGCTGAGAGAACAGTGACCCTAGGTGTCTTTTCCAGCCAAAACCCTTCCATGATTCTATGGAAAGGATGTTTGCCCATAATCTAAATTTCTCACTGGCAAAAGGAAATCTGAAGTACATTCAGGTCTTTCTCTGAGTTACCCATATTAACTCAGTGAGAGACTGCTTCAGCTTGACAATCTGAAAAACAGCAAGGCTTTGTTGAGCTCCTCTTCCCTTTCCTTAAGGCTGTGTTTGTGTCTGCTTTGATGTCAGATACCTGACATGGCTGTTTCTCTTTCCTGAAGAGGAAAGGAAATGGCTCTGGACTGAGTGTGAGAATGGTGAGCAGCAAGGCTTCAGATGATGTGGTGCTGATGTTGGATGTTTCTTGTTTCCCAGTGGCCTGGTGTGCATGCTGAGCAAGAGGAAGAGCCCTTCATTATCCCACTCACGTGTGGACCTGAGAGGAGGAGGAGCTGTTGTTTGACCTGTGAAGGATGGATCAAAGTGAGTGTTGTGCTTGCCGCCTGTTTATGCTGTTGCCTGGACTGTGAAGTGTCCATGAGTCAGCTCCCTGGATGCTTGAGGGAGGAAGTTGTTGTTCAGCTGCAAGTTCTTAGCAGTGGTCACTGCTTACTGTGTGTGACTTTATCCACTGGGTGATAAAAGGGGAGCAAGGAGTACTTGGATTCAGTTGGCTTTTGGAGTATCACTAAAAACACAGCATCTTCAGGAGGATTTGTTACTTTCCTGCATTACGGAAGGTCTCTTATCACACCTCATAACCATGTGTTAGTATTGTGGATGTGCTTGATTGGAGCTCTGTTCTTGCTGTGTGGATAGGAACAGGTTGCAACCTGTTTGAAACAGGGACCCCATGTGAAGCTGACAAAAATGTTGAAGTTTGGGGCCTTCATTTGGTTTGTCAGATGTTTTTCTAACTACAGCCATTCAGGCACCATTGTTTTACTTTTTCTTCCTTTCTTCAGCATCTAAAGCTAGGTAATGGTGTAAAGTAGATTTATTGTGTCTACTACCGCCTTGTTCTTTCATATATTGGTCATATTAGGTGTTATGTTTACTTAGAAACCTGGGTAAGAGAGGGAAGCTTTCATAATAGGAACCTTTGGGTTCTTTAAATACTGTCATCATACAAGTTACTTCTGTACAAAGCTCATAAATCTGAATTTTTGTGTGTGTGTGCAACTAAGTGGATTTGAACAGTACCATGCAACTCTTTTTACCCAGCCAAAAAGCTGAACTCCATCTGGCAGTTTCTATGTCTAGAAAAAGCTGGATGACTTTCATGGGAGTAACTGTAATGCAGAAATACAGACAGACTTTTAGAGGAAGTGTTCGATTTCCTATACTCCATGCATCATGTGGTCATGAGCACAAGGTAAGGTAGTTTTTCAGGGAGGCAGGGTGACTTTAGAGCGTCCCTGTATTACCTGTCTTGCAAGGGAGCAGGCTGTGAGCTCCGAACGCACTCATCCTTGGGCTGGGATCACAGGGTAGCCGAGCTGGGAAGAGCCTCCAACAATTTCAGCCCTGACTTAAAGCTGAGTCACCTGGAGCCTCTTGCTCAGGATTGTGCCTAGCTGAGGTTTGAAGATCCTCAAGAGTGGAGGCTCCACAGCCTTTCTGGGCAACAGAGTTACATCTAAGTGGAATTCCATGTATTTTCATATTTTGTGTCCATTCCCTTTCAAGTTCTTGCTGGGCAGTACTGCAGTGGTTCTGCCTTGTTCACTCCCCATGCCCCAGGTCCTTGTGAGCATGAATAAATCCTTCTGAGCTTTCTCTTCCGGCGCAGTAGCAGTCCTGGCTTGACCTTCTGCAACAGGTGTTCCAATCCCTTAATGGTTTTAGTGGCTCTTTGATGCACTCGTTCCAGGACTGGAGAGCCCAAGGTGCACACAGCATTCTGGGTGTGGTCCTTGAGCATCCAGATGACCTTCCTTCTGTGGGAGTGGAGAACTCAGTAAATGCCACTTTCAGGAGCCAAAGGAGTTGAACTGAAGAAGTAGTTATGGTTAAAGCAAATAGCTTTTGCTGTTTCACATTTGAACACAGGTAGCTGTTAGATCTGCTCAGTTTTATGTTCTGTGTTCAGAGCTCCATGACTCACCGGAGCAATTTCAAGAAGACCAAAGGTATCATTTGAAGGTTTATTTTGGACGTGTGACCATTCTGATATAATGGTTTGATTTTTTTGTAGACTCAGAGTCTTCACTTTCCAGAATGTTTACCGGGTATGATGATCCCGAGAATACTGAAGTGTATGAAGATGAACTTTATCCCGAGGAATCATCCAGTGAGCAGAGTGTGGATAGTGAGGTGGAGTTTCATCTCTACAGCCAGATCCACTATTCCCAGGATCTTGGTGAAACCAGCACACTGGAAATGGATGAAGAAGCTGATGCTGGAGAAGCCATGAGTCAAAGTTCAGGTCTAACTGAGAAACAGGATAAAGATGAGAAGCTCACTGAACTCAGTGGTGGTGGTATTCAGCTTCCAGATGAGCCTGAGGTCATCATCCTGTCCGATACACCAGATGAAGACAGCATCTACAAAAGCAAGGCAAGGCGGTCGAGATGCTCTTCAGCTCAAGGTGGAGTGCACATCCCCCCGGTGCCTTCCACACCAAATCACACCAAAGCTGCTGGATGTAATGCCCCGTGTCCCCCTGAATCTGGTAAGGGCACACCAAGGCAGAGAAACAGCACCATAGGGAGACCCACCCCAACCTGTTCTGCTGGACCTCAAGCCATCCACGACGTGTTGTTCATAGACAACAGCTCGGAGGAGGAGAGCTTGAGCTCTGACAGTGATAATGTCGAAAGCTGGATGCTCTTGGGAGCTGGTGTTGATGACAGGGATGGAGACATCATGCTGAACCTTGAGGGCTGTGGCACTCCTGTCCACAGAGGTTAGTGCTTTTCATTGGCTTGTTCGTTCTTGTATGGGGACAACAATTTGCAATGATGCTGATGTCTGTACTTGAAAGATGAACAGAAAGCAAATGAGTGCATGGCAATGGATGCAAATCTGTGGTAAATGAAATGGTCATTATTTGTACCATTTCAATACCTTTATTTCAGCGGCATGACATGTGGAAGGAAAGACGGCGTTTTTCCTGGTAGAAATTTAAAAGTCATATCAGAGTGATTTGTACTGTGAACTTTTCAACCTTGCCATGTATTGTGTGTTTCTGGGAACGTATAAGAAGTTGCTGTGTGCCAGACCAGTGATCTTTCAACTCAGGACAGGGGTGAGCTGTAACAGGAAGGAGGCAAGGGGTGGAGGAGAGACCTGAGTGTTTCCCCTGCCTGAACTGAGCATCTGGCTGCCCCCTCAGTACTCTTGACAGTTTGGGCTGTTCATCAGAAGTTGACTGACTCTTCTCATGTCCATTCTGCACTAAATTCAGAGAGCCAGCCCCAGCCACTAAAGTCTGACATTTTGGTGTTTTGAAAAACTTTTTTGCACATTACAGAATGGAAGGTCCATAAAAGTGGTCAGTGCGACAGAGTTTAGGCGAGTGTTTACAATAACCATTGTGTGTAATATACACTGTGATCAGCCAGGATTTTTTCTTGCTCACTGCTTTTCTGGAGCACAAAGGCCATTGCTGGGAGCAGCATCCTCCTTGCCAGGTTAAGGGAAACCCTGACCCAGACAGAGGCTGGAGAAAGAAATAAAAAAGAGAAATTTATTTATAAAGTAAGATAGACCATACTTTGAAAGAAGTTGAAAAACTCTGTATGCCATAACTTTATTTGGTGCACGTGTAAGTGTGGAGGTTTTGCATGGAATGGAGCATTCTGTGACACCGATCAGCAGGCTGACATCAGTGTAGGTTTTTTTGTCAGTGCTTATAAACAATTTCTGCTGTTCACATGCTGCTCTTGTGATGTGTGAGAGGGAAGAGCTGAGGAATATGCTTTGCCTTCTTCTTTGGTGAAACGTGTATTTCAGGACCATAAATGTTGGATAACCTTCTGCTGGAGTTGTGTGTGGTTTTGCCTAGCTTAGCACATTTTGTGGCTACACAGATTTTAAAGCACTCTGTCACTGTGTCGTAGGCCCTAATAAGCACACCATGTTTGGAATGCATGTCATTTTTTCCTCCTTACAAATCTTTTAAAAGTTTCTAAGAATTGTCTTGCGCCAGTGCTGACTGAGGGGGCTGTTAAAAGTCAGATGGGAGTTTGGTACCAGGGGAGAGTAGCTTTTTGCTAAGTTATGTCCTGTTTTTGTGACAAATATTGCAATGTTTCTGGTTCATAGTGAATGTTGGCAATAAGCAAGCCACATACAGAGCACACAACAGTGGTAGAATTTCCTGCACTCTATGAATGGGTCACACTGTTCAGAACTAAAATTGTATCATAGAGTATAAGCAATATGAACAGTTTTTGAGGTGTTTTAGTGGGAAGTCAGACACAGTCATGCGAGGTCATAAATATGCCTGCTCTTCTCCTACTCTGGTTTTGTTCTCAATGGTAGGCCAGAACCTTCTCAAAACCTCTCCAGATTCTGTTGGATGCCGCTCAAATAGCTGTGGTGCATGAAACTTTGGTTCAGCCGCTCCTTTTCTAATATATGCTGTGATCCCCATGCATAGGCTTAGAATAAATTCTGTTGTAGGTATGTGTGTGTGTAATGAAAAACCAAAACAGCATCAAAATAGTTGTAGGGAAGAGAAGCCATAAATGTTCCTAATGTACAGTAACTGTAATTTGTTTACTGAGCTTGTTTCTCTCATCCTATAGACAATAATGTTGTAACATGCCTAAGAGAAGGTGTCCTTGCCCATGGCAGGGGGTTGGAACAAGGTGATCTTTAAAGCCTCTTGGAACCAAAACCATTCTGGGGTTTTGCAGTTCTATAAATGACTCTGCTGAAACATGAATATAAAAATTTTCAGTTCAATGAAATGTATTTTTTAAATGTGTATATTGGCAAATTATCCTCTCAGAGATGTTCTCTGCTCATGCGTTTAAAATATTTTGAGACATGCACAGTTCTGCTTTCGGGTTACTAGAGAATGAGATAAGTGTTTTGGCGACAACACTGTGTATAAATTATAGTTTTAGGGCCTGCAATATCAGTAGGGATGGTCATAGTGTGTAAGAATTCAGGAAGCCTTGCCTTTCCCTTCTTCCCTGAAGCTGCCTGTGACTGTATGTTGGACAGTCGTGACAGTGTTGTGGTGTGTCTAGTGTCCAGTTTGCTTCCCGTGGAAAAGGGAACTGAAACGTGAAAAGTCCTCTGACCGTGAGAACAGCCGGTTGTGTCAGTCATTTGATGAGTCTGTTTTCACATCTGAGTCCCTGAATGGAGATGCTGAGCTTCCTTTGCATCAAAAACAGCCCCTTAAGCAAAGGAATTGAGCATATCTCCTTATTGTGTTCACTCTCCTACACCTCACTTGCCTAACCTGCTCTTGTCTAACAACCTTATTATTTTAATATTCCCTGTAAACAAATAATGCTGTCCTGATACCTGTAGTGCACAGACTTTCCCCTATGCCGCTCTCCAGATCCAGTTACTGGTATCTGTTGTGAAGGAAAGAAATGTTGTTTGGCTGTGGGACATCAGCTCTGGGTTCTGGTGGCAAATCAAGGTTTACCTTTTGGTCCTCAGCTGCCATCCTACAGGTTTGTGGCTGATCCACGAGGACCAGTGTTCCATACATAGATGGGATTCTTCCCTCCCCTCTCTGCCCTGCTTCCCTATGGTTTTATGTGCCTTTCAGTTTTTGGTTTTGCTTGTCTAATGCCACACTAAGCCACAGCATATTTTTGGCTGTATTTCTATAAAAGTCCTGGTTTCCCTTCCAAAAGGCAGGACTGGGTACCTGTGTGTTCCCACCTGTCACTGGTGGTTTTCCTGGCATGACTGTCAGAAAAACTGCCTGATGATGCTGCTGGTTGCTGTGCTTACAGGGGCCTACCTTCTTCACAGGGTGTTTCAAAAATGGGCAATTCAGCAAATCTAGGTCTTTGGTATAATCTGCACTCTTCTTTTTTTAACGTTTAAGAGTCCATAATAAAGTGTGCAGAAAGAATCATTACAAACAGCGCCGTGCACTAGTGGAGAGAATTCATTTTCAGTGTCAGAGTTTCCATGTCTTTGGAGGAGTGTCCTCCCCTCCCACTCCTTCTCTCCGCTTTGCAGTAAGAGTTTATATGATAAGAACGTTAATCTCCTGTAGTTGGAAGTCTTTCAACCATTTCTTCATTAAAACCTTCCTTTTAACATATTTCTTCTCCCATGAATAGCTGCAATCCTAATCTCTTTTTTTTTTTCCTTTTTCCTTTTTCCTTTTTTCTTTTTTCTTTTCTCTT
Organism: Hirundo rustica; assembly: GCF_015227805.2. NCBI lineage: Eukaryota > Metazoa > Chordata > Aves > Passeriformes > Hirundinidae > Hirundo > Hirundo rustica. The sequence continues at coordinate 82,386,045 of NC_053488.1, read as the reverse complement.
TTTTTGGAAAGTCAGCTTTCAAAACTGCAACATTGATATCCGGCCACTAAGGGGTACAAAAAGCAATTTATCTTCTCTCTGTTATATCTTTTGCCTGCCTGGCCCCTTTCTCGTAGGCTGGGTGTGAGTATGACTGCACTCTGGGCTTGGCAAGTTTGTGTGTGGCTGCTTCTCACTCCAAAGAACACTTGTAAAACGAAAAAGAGAAAAAAAGAAGCGTGTTTGAACATTTAGTGAATGAAAACATAAGAATATGCCTAAAATGGAAAAGAAAATTATTTTGAAAGCGTTTAATTTTTGCCTCTTCCCTAGAAAATAATGTAGGAAGGAATCTTTTATTTACTGGCAGTAACTGCAGCTTATGGAGTCAGAATGGAAATCGCAGTCTCAGATAAATTTGACGTATTGTTTTATTGCTATCAAAAAGGAAGTGCCCTTTGTGAACTATCAGTGTTCGAAATGGCTTCTCCTAGACATTGAACTTAAATTTATCTTAATTGTGTGGCAGAAACTACTCAAAAATCTGACCACATCTGTATTTCTTTTCTCTGTGTTGTATTATTCAAATCCCTCAGTTTATTTCTAAATGGTGAAAAGGTGTAAGCTTATTTCTAAAATAACAACAAAACACAGTGAGTTGTGTTTTGCTTCTTTTCCCTGACAGCTGCTTTTGAATGTGACCTTTGAATGATACAGTATGTTTTTGTTCTGGAGTCTTGTGATTTGTAGCAGCAACTTATTTTTTCCTACAAAAATGACTACCATTAATTTTTCATTTTGCTAGGCCAGAGCAGAGCTCTGTAAAGAGACATTTCCCTCTGCTTCTTGGATACCCAAGTTGTAGAATCAACCTCAAACAAAGTTGCTTTCAGAAGTAAAAAGAGTTCTGGGTGGAAATTTCTTTGACAATCAAAATATTTTTTGTTATTAATACCTAGACATATTACCATTAATATGTAGAGGTGTGCGCTGCATTTCTTAAAAGGCAGCAGGACTCCCTGGTGTGATCTGTGTAGCAGCTTCAGCGTCACCAAAACCCCAAAGCGGGGATTTATGCCCTGGTAGCTTTGTGGTGGCTTGTCTGGCTGTCTCAGGCTGCTGCTCTGGAGGCCACACGCGGTGGCTGTGGCCGTGACCCCTCAAGGGGTGGCCTCAGCCCCCCGTGACACTGCCCAGCACCCGGCAGTGTGGGCACCAGGAGCCTCTCAGGCCAGCTGATGGAAAGGCACACAGGAAGGGTGTCTTGCTCTAAAATCAGTGTGTTTTTAGAAGCAGCCAGTGCTGGGAGCCGTATTTGTCTGGGCTGGTCAGCTGTGCACATGGGAGAGTGCCACCCATGACCTGCAGCCCAGCTGGGCACAGAGGGGCTTCCAGAGGAGGCTGTGGTCCTTGGTGCCCTGCCCAGGCTGTGCCTGTCCCATGCCAGCACAGACCTCCCGCTCTCAGTCCCCCTCCCCAGCACAGCCCATGGGGCTGGGGCTGCATTGCCCTTAGAGGGATGGACAGAGCATTGCTGGGTTACACCGCTGCATGGGGACTGCAGTCCAGTTCTCTTGAGTTTGTGGATGTGCTGCTGAGCCCCTTTATGGGCTTGTTTTCCCCCAGAACTGCAACCTGCTGAGGGCTGTGATTTAAGGGGTTTTCCTGTGATTTGAGGGGTTTTCTTCTCACTTGTGTTTGCTGGAACCCTGCCGTCATGGAAATGTGGTAGGAGTGGTTTGTGCATGAATTCCTGCAGCAGAACGCACCCTGGAGCGGGAGTCTGCAGTGGGAATCCACCTACCCCTTGGAAGATACAACACATGCATATGGATATTTTGATTAAAGAAAAAATCTTAATCTTCTTCACCGTGTAATGTGGATACACTCGAATCTCTTGATTATTTAAGAAAAAAAAATTAATAAAACTAATAAAGTTCCTTTGCAAATCCAAAGAGATCGAGGCTAAGCACATCCTGCAACCTGAGCAGCCCCTTGTATGTGTTCAGATTCCATCGCTGTTGTGGACCTGGCTCTCATTTAAATTTCCTCTAGCTTGGGATTGCTGACTAGGTTTTCTGCAAGAGTACCCATGCTTACATGGTCATATATTCCATGTGGCTTTTTTTCACTTTTCCCACCTTTTTTTCCTCTGTTGTGGTAATAGTTATAAGGGGATTTTTCCCCCTTTTCCTGTTACCAGTTTGATCTTTTTTCCTTGTCCCTATTTCTTCGGCTTCCTTACAGGCAATAACAAACTCTCATACTGCAACTGAATTTTGAGCGCTGATGGGAAACTGGTTTAATCCTTTTGAAGGAGAAGTTCTAGGTATTTATGCAATTAAAAAGTGCAGTGGAGACTATACTGGATACAAAGGATGTAGGGAAAAAGTACAGTTTGAGGTGAGCAGCCAGGTGTAGGTGCCAGGTGCAGGGGGGCAGAAGTCTGACCCTGTGGCCTGCAACACCACTGCAGTGATGCTGATCATGAGGCAGCGGTATGTGGTCACTCCTTTCACTTTAAATCTGGAGGAAAGGCAGAAGTAGCTCCTCAGGCTGCTGCAGCACTTGTGAGTGTTCAAGTAGACACATGCCTGTGACATAATCTGGCAAGGCCTGAAGACATGGCAGTGGTGGTCTTTATATTCTGTTAATGTATATAATTGATATTTCCAGAATTCATATTGGTGAGTGCTGTGTGTCTGCTGTGACTGTATCCCATGTGGAATAGCCCTACTCCAGTGCCCTTTTCCAGGTGAGAATTGTGACGGCAGGGGACACACTGGTGAGTGTGGATGCACACTCCAGCTCCTCTGCTGAGGGTCCCCAGTTCCCTGAAGCATTTCCTACCAGCATGACAGTTTTCGTAGCTGTGGAATTTGGGTTTAAGCTGGAATTTGGGTTTCTTTTTACATGGCAATTTTTAGCAGTGGGAAGGTTTCCCACCTGCCAGGCTCAGCCTATTCCTCGCTGTGGTGGTGGTGGTGTTTGACTGCTTGTCCTCTAAAGCAGTCAAACACCTCTGCTAACACCTCTGATTTCACATCATATACAACATTCCCAGCTATCCAGAATATATCCTATTAGCGGTGAGGAAAGAAGAAAATTAAAGCTCTCTGTCCAGTCTTGGGCTTTTTTTGGTGGATGTGGCTCACCAAGAGTAACATCTCCCATGCACTGCCATGTGCGCAGAACCAGCTGCAGAGGTGTTTCTGTCACCCTTTTGGTGTGTTTTGGCACGGGTTTGGTGTATTCTGTCATCAGTTTGGTGCTAGCATGATCCTTTGCTGCCTTTGCACAGCCTCAGGTGCCGGTGGTGGCCGGTGTTCCTTTGTTCACACTTTTGTAGTGGAGATGAGGGGCATGCCCTCAGAGAGCCTGAGCAGGCCCATTAGAGACAGCGGATTCCAGTGACAGTCACAAAAGCACCTTTTTGCCCTAAGTGGGCAGATTTCTCTGCACTTTGCCGTCTTGCATTGTGCTGCTGGGTGATTTTGCTGTGCCTGTCCTTACTCTGAGCCCCTGAGGCACCAGGAACAGCCAGGCATCCTCAGGATAAATCTTTCTCCATCAACTCCTTTAAAACCTCAGCAGCCAGGCAGTGAGGGGGGAGCATGGGGGGAAGCTGCCAGATGCTCTTTTCGGTCTCTTTTTGAAACTCTCTGTGCATGGTGAAACACCAGAGCTTGCTGTACCCTGCTGGAGCGGGGGCAGTGAGGCGGCGGGTGTGTTCCAGCCCGGTGCTGACCGTCCCTGCCTCACGCTGCACTGCCCTCCCTGGCTTGACGCTGCCCGAAGGTAAGACACCAAGCCCGCAACTGTGCCTTGTGATTTTAAAACTTTATCTGCAGAGCTTGGGGGATCCCTCCTCCCCCCAGTCGAGATGCGGGGTTGGCTCCCCACGAGCGTGTGTGACGATGTAAACACAAACACACACACACACACACACACACGTGTGTGTGAGCACAGGCACATGTATGTGCTTGTGTGTGTGTTTGTAGGTGTGTGTGCGTGGACGTTTGGCATTTCCACCTGCATTATCTTCCCATGGCATATCTTGGCAAAGCGGCCTAAAGGGGGGAAAGTTGCCAGCTTTGAACAGAACTTTCACCAATGTCCCCTGTCATGCCCGTGAGGGGGGCAGCAGCATTCTCAGCCCTGGAGTCCGTGTCAAAGGCTTCATCCAGTGACAGCCCAGCACAAATCTGAGCTGTCCCCTCAGGCTGGCTCCCCAGGATGCAGGCAAAGTTGGCATCGTCTGTACTTTAGGCTGAATGGGTGTGTGCTGAGGGGATGTCCTCACTGGATTTTCAATTATTATAATTTTGTTTTGGCATAAAAAGAGCAGAGAAGAGATCCCTCTAGGAAATCCCGGTCAGCATTTGGAGCAGAGGGACAATTCTATTAGCATTAGTGGTGTGTGTGTTTGTGTGTCTCACGTGGTGGATCCATGCTATGTGTTTGTGTGATTGAGATTTTCAGATAGCAAGCCCGAGTGTTTAAAACGTACCCTTTTGTTAAAAGTGAAACCTAAAAGCCGAGCCTTGGTCACTCATTTGGGATTTTCGTCATAGGGTTTTTTTTCATTTTGAGGAGCAGCTTCATGCAGGTGAAACGGTGCCGTTTTTGTTGTCATTTCCCTAAAAATAGAGTGATTTAGTGGTAGCTGAAGGTCACGGTCTTTTGTGTTTTGCTGCGGTTTCTCTTACAGGATGCTGTGAGTGGGCCCCAAAGGCTGCTGCCTCCAGGGGCCATCAGTCCCTGCCACGGCATCTGGAGGCTGCAGGGAGCCAGTGGCCACTGTTTTGGGTCAGAAGGGACCTTAAAAACTATCTTGTTCCATCTCCCTGCCATGGGTAGCAACACCTTCCACCAGACCGGGTTGCTCAGTTATATATAATTTATTTTTTGTTGGGGCAGCCATATGTTGCTAGTGAGGAAAAATACTTATTTCGCAAACCAACAGCAAAAATATTCTTGAAAATACAAATGACGTGTTTTTCATGTTTTTGAAGTGTCAGTGATGTGATTTTGTTTTTAAACACAACAGACATGTTTGTGACGTATGTCAGTGATGTAATTATTTTTTTTTTTGCGGCACACACGTGCAATCTCCAAAGGACAAAAACTGAAAAGCCCTTTTCCATTTTTTGGAAGTGCACATTTGAAAATAATTTTTCAGTGAACTCAAATAATTAGAAAGAGCACATGGAATTTTAAATTTGAGAGCTCGCCTAATCCTGAGTGGTTTGTGAAGCTTGAAATCTGCAGGAATTTGAAGGAGGAGGCAGGCTCTTTAGGAGCTGGATTCTTCACAAAAGAAAAATTTTCTGGTTCTACTTTATTTTAGTATTGTAGGAAAGTTATTAGGGGTAACCTTATTGAAAGTTTATTTCTTTTTAGTTCGGCAAATACCTGATCTCTTTTCCATCAGTAAGACTGAGACCATTTCTCAGTCAATGTTCTTATGTTGCCACTCCAGTTTGTGTCTTATAGGGAGGAGGCTCCCTCAAAAAATAGACATGTCCCAAAGTCGTTGTCAATACTTCAGAAAATGTTTAGATGCAAGAACAGTTCATTCAGGTGCTCTTCTATCCTGTAGTTGCTCTGAGAATATAAGCATGCAAAGGGAACAACTGGGCAGGTGGGATGTGCAGGTGAGGTTTAATATATCCAGTTGGTAATTTTATTTTTTAATGTTACACTTACCATCCACAAGGAAAACATGAAAACTGCTGTTAAATGTCAATTCATTCAAGGACACAGAAAAGCATTAAAAACACTCTTCCAGCCTGAATGGAGGATTTAGACAGCCAGCGAGTTCTTTTCATTTTGTTTCCTAACATTTGGCTTTGTTCTTGTAATTCCAAAGTTTCTTTAATAAAACAAAATGCTTCATGAGGCACAATTCTGTACAAAACAAATGAAAAATCAGAGTTGTTGAACAATTCTTATCCAGGAAAAGAAAAAATCAAAAATTAAGAAATTCAAAATGACATCAAAGATTCAGTACCAGGCTGTTTTCACCCAGCCCCACACTAAAAATTCTGAGTTCTAATTATTGACCAATGTCAATAGTTAATAGATAATTAATGAAGCAATTTTGTTAATATTTACACAAATCGTAGTGTAAAAACAGATCCTCAAAATAATACTTCATTGTATCTTTGCAGAAACAATTATGCTACCTGTACGCCTTTCATCTCTGTACACTCAAATTTTATTTAACAAAATTCATCCCAGTATATTTATTTACAGAAAGGTCTTTGCTCTTATGCATATATAATATCTCTAATTGCACAAATGTTAAATGTTTAAAGTTACGTTTGTTATTCCTTCTTTGGTTTGACTCTCCCATTCCCATTTGATTTTTTGTTCTTGGGTTTTTGTTCTTGGGGTTTTTTTTTTGAGGGCGCTTTGTTGGGGTTTTTTTTGTTTTGTTTTGGTGGGGTTTTATTTGTTGTTGTTTGTTTTTGTGGGGTTTTTGTTTGGTTTTTTTGTTGTTTTTGTGGGGGGGGTTGGTTTTGTTTTGTTTTTGGGGGGGTTGTTATTGTTTATTTGGGATTTGTTTTCTTTCTGGAGAGAGATTCCTTAAAATACATTATGATTATTTTAAAAACTCTAGATAAGTTGGAAGGAAAAAGAAAAACAGAAAGAAAAAGCACATCACAATAATGATAACTTTTTCCTTTAATAGAAAGGTCTCGCTTTCCTTCTGTTTGGGAGTTCTGGCAACAAATAATAATGAGTAATTTACATAGACTTTTGTACAAGTTACTTTAGAAACTTAAAAATTACTGGTGTCTCATATATCTGCTCTGTATTGGAAAAGTTAATTTTTTCAGTCTTTTTAGTGCAATCACAAGGTCTGTCTCAGGAAATATGTTTTATTGTTGAAGTGTGGTCTTGGGATGAGTGCTGTCTTTGTTTTGATACTGCCACATTTCATCCTCGGGCTTGAAGATGAATCCTCAATCCCTGGAAAGGAAAGAGTGACAGAAGCTGTGCTTGGGGTCTGTGTGTGTCCCACAGAGACACAGTCAGTCCTGGTACTCCATCCCAAGGCTTATTTCTGATCCTGAAGGAGGCAAAACATTGCTCTTCTTTTTCTCTAGCATGCTCTTCTTTTTCTCTCTACTTTTTCTGATTAAAAAATTATCCATCTCTTTCAAATTCTACCAGTGAGTTACAGTGTCATCCGAAGTGCATTAAATGCCTTCTCCCCACCTTGCCAAAAGGTCTATAATTCTACCTTTGAGAGTTCAAATTACACTCCTTGGCCTTTTTGCTCTGTCCCCAAAGTAACCCCCTGACATAGTTTCAAATAATAGGGAACTCATCTTTGGAATTATGCAAGTAATACCTTTGGTGGCACATGTGATAGTTTGAAAGATACTGTCACGTTGTTATTTAATTGGAATACTGTCAATGTCATATTTTTAAATTATTCATGCTTTTTGAAAACTATGGTGAAGACTAGAAAGCAGCCAGCTGTGTAGTAGCCTTAAAATGTACATTGGTTATCACAATTTAAAAAAAAAAATAGAAAAAAAAAATAAAAAGAAAGAAAGGGAGAAAAAAAAGAGCTATTAAATGCCATTTTGCAGGCATAAGTTATTTATTTTCCACGGCTGATAAAAGAGCATCTCCTGAATCATGTAGCTTGAGGTTGTTCAGTGTCAGCAAATTTGAGGGTTTGTGATGTTTAGGGCTTATTGCGTATGTGGGTTGGTGAAGTGTCATGCCTAAGGACAAAAGTGGGTAAATATGAAGATGTCTAAATTTCGCACCTTTGTAAAACTAAACTGGTGAGTTTCTTGACAAAAGCCATCCCAGCTCAGCCTCGGGTTTTGAACACAAGAGATCTTGGACGTGTTAAGGATCTCACTTTCTTATACATTTGGAAAAGCAGAAATCCAACTCAGTCATAGAAAGGCAGAGTATTTGGCCGGGACCTCTTATTCCCAGGCAAAGATGACCCTGCAGCATACAGAATCCCTGCAGGGCAGGTGACATTTTACAACTCCAGTGCGGGTAACCCAGAGGATGGCATTACCTCAAAAATAAACGTCCCACAGCACAGGGCAACCCCAGCGCAGCAGAGACTCATGCAGAGGCTGCAGGGCATTTCAGCCTTTGAAAATGAGAAATGCACTACCCAGGAGGCAAATTTTCGAGTAAACTCTGACAGAAATTTGTTATTTTTGCTCACATTTTTTAGCTGGATGCACTTAGAGTGTGCATTTGGGTATGTGCGTGAGCGAGGATTTGGCCGTCTGTGCCTGTGGAGGCAGGCACGGAGGGACGGGTGTGCTGCACGGGGGTGTGCGGCGCAGGAGACAGCGGGCACAGCCTGGAGATGGGGCTTCCAGGGTGCCAGGAGTGGCAGCAGGCTCCTGCCCAGCTCGGCCGAGTGGGGAGGCCTCTGTTCCAGCCAGGAGCTGGTTCCAGACAGCCGCGGGAAGGGACTGCAGGGGACAGGCAGAGCCGGCTCCAGGGACAGGAGCCAGCAGCACTGCCGGCTGTGCTGCGTCCCCTGGCGCTCAGCTTCCCCCAGCCCGCCCACGGAACAGTGTTGGCTCATCTGATGGCTAAAAAGGGGGAATTTGCTTATTTAATGACAAGACTTCCTTAATTCTAGCCAAGATCTGTGACACACCCCGCTAAATACCTGGTTCCATTTTTTTTTTTTTTTTTTTTTTAATTAGGAAAACAGTAGTAAAACTTTGAAAAGCTTTTAATAGCAAGTGTGTTCTCGCTGAGAAACTAACTTTAGTGACAGACATTAGACAGGCTAAACCTTGTTTCTGGCTCTTAATTTCTCCTTTGCAGTGAGTTCAGACGAGGCCCACGCAGTCAAAGCCTCGAGTACGATGTGCTCCTGGCAGTGTTCACCTGCTCTGTGACCCAGCATGTTGTCATGACCCCATCAGGTGTGTGTTGAGACAGATTTGCTCATGATGTGGTGCAGGTGGTCCCCTGAGGAGCAGTCATCTTCAGGTGTTCACTGTCCCGGGGATCTGAGGCCTCCTCTTGGGTTTCTGTTACTACTGCAAGAGGAAAACGTACTGCACAAAGGAGATTTTAGTGCATGTCCATTTTCTTTCATTTTGGCTCTTATTTCTGGAATCCTGGCTGCCCTGCTTGAGCTGGGTCAGTACAAGTAAGTGACAAATGTATAATTAAAAAATACAAGGGTTTCTTTTGGGTTTAATCATAGCTCAAACTATTCAATTACTGAATTGAGTGAAGTTATTCCTGATTCTTTCTGTATTGCAGAGATCCCCTATAAATCTGTTAGATTTGAGAGTTAAAAGTACTATGCTGCTCTTTACAGAAAGAAATAATAGTGCTAAAGTGATGTTCTTTCAGCCCTAGCGTAACTGTGAGGTCAAAACAGACACACAGAGTACAAAACTGTCCTCCAAAATCCTAGCAAAATATTTTCTGGTTTATTATTGTAATTGAGCGTGGATTCTGAAAACTAAAAGTCTTAATTATGATCAGTTTCCTGTCTTCACCATAGCAGCTTTCCTTTAAATTAAAACAAAAACAAAAAACCAAAAAACCAAAACCAACAACAACAACAAAAAAAAAAAAAAAAACCCAAACAAACAAACAAACAAAAAAACCAAAACAAAAAAGTTATTTTCTTAATTAACTCATAAATTTTGCTAGCAGGTGTTTTTGTTTGAGGTTACTCAATGTCCTGTTCTGTTCTATTATGTTCCATCATTAATGTGTCACTGAGCGCTGTACTGTTGTTTTCAATATTAATTTCCTGATTTGGGGGAGAAACCAATTTTGAGACACATTAAGTGCCAAGGAAATTAGGGTAGATGCAAAATTTAATTTATGCAGTATTCCAATACTTGCAGATGTATCGAAGACTAGAAAATAAATGCTTATCGTTTTAAGGGAATTTTTCGTTTTCTTGAATATGTGGGCTTACATCATCTGAATTTTTAACTTGATAGCATTTCAATGCTTTGGCAATAATTCTGGGTAACTTCTGTTTCCTTTAATATAGAAATTATGTGCAAGAATAATCTTTAGTATAGTTACAAAGTTGAAGAATCAAGTATTAGGATGTTAAACGGGGCATTTTAGATAGTGAATTCTTATCTCTAATAATGTTACATGAGTTTTAAAGAATGTATATAAAGAATATATTACAATGTATCATTGATAGTTACTCCTAAAGAATTTTAAAATAAATGTTACTATATAGTATACCTTGTCTCAAACTCAGATATTTTTCAAGACTTGGTTCTCAAAGCTGCCTACGTGGCACAGAGATTGATACAGCTTGCATGGTTAAAACCTGTGATGTTGTGTAGGTTAATGTCTTTTAAACCCTGAGGGGAAAAAATACCAAACAGAACAAACAAAACTGACACAACTAGCACTAAAGAAAGAAAAAAGTACTTAGAACAATAAAACTCAATGTTAAAATTGCCCAGGCATTTAATTAATGATTTGAACAGTGTGTAGTGAATGCACACTGAGAACAGCAGGGAGGTTTTTGCTCAGCAAAACACTCACGCGTGCTTGACCTCACTTGCTGACTTGTGTCCTCTAGATTCAAGGCTGAGGCTCACCTGGCTGCACCTGTCTCCAGGGTGTGAGAGGGCACGTCATTGCAGCAGGGAACATTTCAGTTCACACTGAGAGTGTAAAGACTGGAAGAGCAGCCTAGCCATGGGGCAGTTTTTAAACGCGGGAATATTTGCTCTATGTTTCACCCTCCTGAAACCCCACAGCCCTGCCAGAGTCTTGGTACTGCCATACGCCAGGAAAGGGCACCTCCGGGTGTTCTGTGATGGCCGTGTGAGTTGGCACAGGTCTTGAGAGGTTTTAATTTTTCATAGAATCACAGAATCATAGACTGGTTTGGATCAGAAGGGATCTTCAAGCCTACCCTGCTGTACCTCTTGCCATGGGCAGGGACACCTTCCATTATCCCAGGCTGGTGCAAGCCCCATCCAACCTGGCCTTGGGCACTTCCAGGGATCCAGAGGCAGCCACAGCTTCTCTGGGCAGCCTCTGCCAGGGCCTCACCACACGGACAGGAAATAATTTCTTCCCAATATTCTATCTAACCTAGCTTCCTATCACTGCGAAGCTGTTTTTGATGTCCTGTTTTGAATTGTAACGTATTTGTTTAAAGCTTTGTGGTAGGGGTCTAGTGAAATTTGTAACAACTCTAAACAGCCCTTCCCACCCAGGTGACAGCGAGGCACTCTGTCAGAAGCTGTTCCACACCAGGCAGCAATACAGTCTGGGACAGTATGCTTCCTTTCTCACATTTGCTGAATTGTGAATAAAGCCAAGACTGTAGTATGCTCCAAATAATGTTTGTTTTCTTCTGGCTGCTTGATATACTTAATACAGAGCGATATTAGTGCAAGCAGGATCTGTGTTGTAATGCATCTTTTTTTTTTTTTTTTTCCCCCCCAAATAATTTCTCTAACAGGTGGACATACAACTCTTTAACTCCTTAAGATACATAAGCAGAGTTCTTTTCAAAATTTGGGCAGAAGGTTTTCACCTGGCCAGTGAAGTGCTACTTTCCTCATAGAAGAAAAATAATATTTTTACCATCTTTTCAGCAGCAGTTGGAAGATATGTAAATACTGTGCTCCTTTGGCTGTATTGGTATGTAAAGAAGCTCCAGAAGAGCTGGAGAGGCATTTTGTATGAGGACCTGGAGTGAAGTACAAGTTGAAATGGCTTCACACTGACAGAGGGTTGGATTACATGCGATATTGGGAAGGAATTGTTCCCTGTGAGGGTGGGCAGGCCCTGGCACAGGGTGCCCAGAGAAGCTGTGGCTGCCCCTGGTTCCCTGGCAGTGTCCAAGACCAGGCTGGACACTGGGGCTTGGAGCAGCCTGGGATAGTGGAAGGTGTCCCTGCCCATGGCAGGGAGTGGACCTGGATAAAATTTGAGGTCTCTCCATACCCTAACCAGTGGGTGATTCTGTGATTGCTGTGCCTGGAGCTCATGGCACAAGCAGCCCAGACATGACCGCGGTGTGACGGTGACAGCAGTGCAGGCTCTGTGTAGGTGTGTAGGTAAGTGGAGCAGTGACACCATTGTCACCAGAGCACACTGGACCAGGTATGAAACATAGGACTTTGAGAATTTTTGATCGTTAAAAGCTGCTGCAGTCTCTAAACTGTTGTAGTGTTTTAAACATAGCAATGTAGAGTAATTGGATTTTTTAAAAGCAGCATTGGCTTTCCTTAACTGTCAGCCCAGATACACCATGCTAAAGTAGCCATAAAACTTTTTGGTTTTATAGGAATAATTGTTTAGCAAATACAAGAATATATGAAAATAACACTGTTTATTGAATTCCTAGAGGGGAAAAAAAGGAGAAATTAATAAAGGAGAAATTAATCTTAATAATCTTAATATGTGTCTCATGGGATTTGGGTGCAGAGGACAGCACAGGGGTGCAAAAAGGCATGGGAGCTTAGAGCTTTAATAATTGACAGTCCTCCAGATGTCTGCTGTCAGTTTGTGTTCATCGTGACGTAAAAAAAAAAGGTAGATATGCATAATTTATTGATGCCATGCATAAGACTATATAGATCTCATTTTAAAATTAAGATTAAAGATTCTCATTTCTGACACTTCCATGTAAGAAAATATTTTAGGGTGTCCCTGCCCCTGTCAAGGGTAGCAGCTGAAATCTGTATTTCATTTAGTTAGGCAAATGCTGCTTTTACTACAGCAGTGTTTGCAAAAATAAACATATTATCAGTGAAACCCTGAATCTGGACATTGGTTACCAGTGTTTCAGTACTGAGCTGAGGTGTGGAGAAGTTGGGTGGTGGGGCCCAGCATGTTGTGGGAGCTGGAAAATGGACTGGCATAAAAATCACACGGTTTCTTCCCTAAGAAATTGCAGATTTTTTGGTGGTCTTGCCTTATATTTTATCATGGGAAAAATACAAGAGGCTTTTCATGCTGTGCCTTGATCTCAGCATATCCGGACATGCAACTTAGATGAGCATGAAGCAGAGAGGAGTAACCTGTGTAAATCTTTATTGGCATTTTTGTAGGAAAGAGGTGGAGCTTATTTTTTTTCCCTGTCACTGTTAATGGTGTGTTCCTAAAATATGATGGATTTATGAATATGTTGAACGTGTCTTTCCTTTTTTTTGTCTTATTTCTGTGCTCCTCACTTGCAGGCGCAATGGCTGAACAATGAGCCGTGTGGTGTGACAGGTAAATTTCACAATTTACCTGCTGTAATGGTGTGCTCTGTGCTGCTGTTCAATCATCTCAGAATTTTACTTGCCTGATTAGTTGAGTGCAGCAGATTTTCAATTTAAATGTAACTTCATCTGCTTGATTAAAAATGTAACAGAACATTATCTGTTGCAAATAAATTTCAGAGGAAAAGATTATTTTGCCTGTTTAAAAATAACATCTGTTTATATTGGCTGGGAGCAGATGATTAATACCTCTCTAATTTCGAGGTTTACCAGTCCAGCTCACCTGTCTCTTTGCATGGATAGCTGAAATTGATGGCTGTCAGGTATAAACATTTACCTGTTGATGTTTATTTGATGGATTTCTTTTTTAAGGATAATATAGAATCCCATCATTGGGCATTCATTTATTTGCTGCTCATCAAGATGATTGACAGTTTTGCCAGCAACATAGAAAAAGGCTTTTCCTTCTTGGCACGCACCAGAGAAATTCACTCCTGAGCGATAAGTGCCTTGCCGGAGAGGACAGATTTCCCAGATTTTCTAGTTCCAGTGTTTATTTTGGTGGCGCTGAGGGGAGGCTGTGGCTGGTGCCCGGTGGGATGTGGCGGGTGCTGGGTGTCTGACAAGCATCAAGCGACCCCGCGCTGCTCCTCGAGAGCTGATGGCTTGTTTAAGCCGCAGAGCATCACCAGGGCAGCTGCCTCTGGCTGGAGCAGTGGTGGCCCCAGCAGCATTCCAGGCCAGTGCAGGGATCTGCGGGGACACTGGCTGGGTGCTGGTGTGAACCCCAACAGATGGGGTGGCACCGTCCTGCTGTATGGGAGCACCGTGGCTGCTGATCCCTGCCCACCGTCAGCCAGTCCCAAAGGATGTCAGCTCTGGCTGCCATCAGCCTTCGCCCAGTCCCGGCCACCCTCAGCAGGTTCCAGCCCCAGCTCTGCCCCTGCTCTGTGCTCACTGCCCTGCACCCTGCCAGCCTTCCTCTCCCAGTGAAGCCTCGGGCTCGTGCTTGCCAGGAGCAATCCTGGGACGTGCCAGCTGCACCCCAAAGGGTGGGAGCACTCAGAGCTCCCTGCAGATGTGATGGGCGAGCAGGTTGGAAAACGGGTTGGAGCTGCTCTGCAGCCTGTGCCCACCCCTGCACGGGGTTGTATGCCTACTGGTTTCTCCAGGATTGTTTTTTAAATCCAGAAATTAAGATATTATAGAAAGATCTACAGTCTCTTCATCTCACTCATCTCTTAAAGCTATTTCTGTGAGAGATCAAGCTGTGTTTAAATTCAATTCATATTAAGGCAGCTGAGGAAAACGCTGTAAAATTTTTGTCTTGTCTTTAACTGAAACTGAACTGTGCACACCTGGGTCACACTGAAACAGCATCCAGGGACAGGGCCTGCAGCTCTCAGCCATTTTGCCATGGCTTGTTCCAAACCATGATGCGTTTGCTGTGCAGCTTACAGCGCAGGCTGCTGCTGAAGAAAGTAAATATAGTGGTGATCCGTGCTTTCCTCATGTTCATGCCTGGCTTTTGTCCCAGGCTAAGCAGTAATGCATTTTTTTCCCATTTATTTTTTCTGAGCCTGAGTATTCCCAGCCTTTCAAGATTCCATTACATTGTTCCCACAGCATGAAGTGACAGCTCAGCAAAGGAGCTAAAACTCTGATGTCAGTGTCTGTGTGGCTGGCAATGCCCTCCTCATATAATTCTCTGTGTCAAGTGGAGCCTCCCTTCCTCACAAACCAGATGTGACGCACAAGTTACCTGTAGAGTTTGGTTTGGGGGTTTTTCCTGCTCCTGTAACACTTTGGAAAACTCACATCAAAAGTTCAGTTCTTTTCTGATGGTTTCAAATCGTCAAATACACCTACAAAAATCATTCTATTACCAGCTTGATTCTCCTGTCTCTGAAGTTGTCATCAAAACCAATTCTCCCTTCCCAGCTGCGGCATCTCCGTCAAACACACCTCACTTTCAGACAAATACAACCCTGAATTAGGAGAGCAGCCCTTGGTGTTCAGCTTTTCCTTTGGCATGTTTTCAGGAATTTTTGGTGCATGTTATTACACATGTGGATTTGTTTATTCTCATACTATTATATAGCTCTCCTAAATGTGTAGGTCTGTTAACATACAGCCTTGATACCACCAGAGGCTTCCGTGTTTGTCAGCTCGAGACATTAATGTCTTTTACTGGGCACCTCTGTGAACATAGCAAATCACGTCCAGTTTGGAGAAAAATCCTTTCTCTTTGAATTGCCATTTGTTTTGTATTGTTTTGCCCTCTGTATTGTAAATACAGAGGAGTTCTATGTGCTGGGCATGTAAATAAACCTGTTAGGTTTGGGGGTTTTTAGTATAGTCTATTTCTCTGTATTATATATGAGTGAAAGGGTTATTGTATTTTCAGATCTAGAAGCTCAAGACTAATCCAGGCTGCGTGGAAAACAAGGGGGTGTACTTCAGAGGATTTGCTGGAGTTGGGCTATTGTTGGTCTCAAAACACAGCCTCAATGGGCCTAGATGACCTCATCTTTTGCTGCCCACTAATCCACCACCTCCATTTTCACCATGTCTCAGAAAAGTTTATTTAAGGAGACTCGCAGTGGAATAATAGCCGATGCTTTGCATAAGTCATAAAGTCAAAGTTAAACAAGTACATCTGTGTTGTACATTGTGTACTGAACACTGAAGGAAAAAAATGCAAAATTTACAGTTGAACTAGATTTTTATTATAATGCTTTAATTTTACATTAAAGCATAAAGCAGGCTCATGCAGTCCATAACTAGTGCTTCTGTTTAGTATCTGTGGTCCGGTTACTGGCTTTTGAAATGCGTGTACTTTCAGTCGATGCTAGGAAAACAGTAACTGTCTTTGAATGGGAATCTCATTCCTTGTGTGCTTATGCCTCTGCCCCATCCCTGGGACTGTTCAAGGCTGGGTCAGATGGGGAATGGAGGAGTCTGATCTAGTGCAACGTGTCCATGCCCGTGACAGGGTGGTTGGATTAGGTGGACTTTAGGGTCTCTCCCAACCCAATCCATTCCATGATTCCTTGTTTCTGTGATCCCTGATTCTGCCACTTTTGTCAGAACGCTCCAGACCCATGTCACAGCTGTGACTGGGCATGACCAGGTTATTCTTCAGGTGTGGATTCTGTCATTGCAGCTGCACCCAGCAGCTGAAGTTGTCTGTGGGTACTGTGAAATACCATCGCTTTCTAAAGATAATTGGAAAATATCATTTTACCACCCATTTTAATTGGAAGCCTTAGCCTTTTTGTGCTGCAAAGAAATGCTCTGCAGAGGTCCTCGCTTTTAATTTTTTCAAGGAGATGGAATCTAGCTGTGTGCTACATAAAGCTGCCAATAAGAGTTAACTATAAAAGAGAAAAAAAGGCATAGCAGATCTGCAAAAGTATTTTCATGGTTTTACCTCCAATTATCGTTAGGGTAGCTGGTAGGCAAGAGGTGTGTGGGATGCAGTCATTTGACTGGTCACAGAACCAAAGAATAGGACTTGGAGGTTAAAAAAGCTGAAGTTCACCATATAAACAGTTAGAGTCAAAAGTTGATCCCCCAGTCTCTGAGTCACACCACAATGTTCTGTAGCCATTGTAGCAGTTGGACCATGACCTATCAGTGTTTTCATTCTGCTGGAGATGTCCGTGTCCAGGCCTCAGGCCTGGATTGGCTACATCCTGAGCTGCTCAGGAAATCCCAGAGCTGCTTTACTGCTGGCACCCCTTTCCCCGTCTCTATTTCCTTCCCTCACCTTCTTCATGCCCTTCTTGTCCCGCCTTTGACTCCAGCTGGGGCATGGCTCCAGGTGCCAAGACAATGGTTTGGCCATGTTGCGCAGAGCCCATCCGCAGGTGAGCAGGTGGAAAGGGTGCCCTAAAGCCTGTGTGGCACTGAGCTCTTCCACCTGCCTGTCCTGCCGCAGGGAGGCTGGGGCAGATGGGCTGGGAATGAGCAGGATCTGGCAGTCCAGCTGGACACAGGCCCAGTCCGTGCCTGGTCAGGGCTGTGCCTGTTCCATCCACTCCAAGTCCTGGTGGTCCCATCAGCAGGTTAGGGAGGCTCTTTGCTGCTTGTGGCTGCTCATCTCCCCAGTCCCAGAGCCCAGCAGCCACCTTCAGTGGTGGTCTGGGAATGCCTCCCTTGGCTTGCTGGAAGAGATGACGGCTGGCTGGGGTTTGTAGCGTCAGTCCCTCTCGGTGGTGCCCAGCTCTGTGTGCTACTGCCAGGGGCGTTCACAACATCCTCCGTGTGGGGAGGATGGAGGCAACTGCCTGGTGACAAAGCAGGATAAAAATTTGGCAGCAGCAAAATTGGCTTTTCTGTGGAGAAATGTTCTTTGGCCTCTCAGAAGAAAATTTAAAATCTCAAACCTGTGGAGTTAAGGAATTTGAGATGAATTTGTTAACGCTCACATTCCAGTCATCTCCGTGCAAGACACAATGATGCCAGGTCCTTCAAACCCTTCAAAACTGTGATGATAAGGATTTATACACTGATTTTAATAGCCTGAATTACAGTGTGGAGGGCAAGGGGAACATGATTCATAGCTGCATAACTCGGTTATGATAGGCCTTGTTAAAATGTCACTCACCAAGTGCTTTTCCACTGATTTGTTTTTGTGGTGCCATTTTTTTAATGCACATCAGTAGTATTGCAGTAAGCGTTTATGTAGTTTAAATTTCTTTAGCTGAACGTGCTTACCTGAACATCCAAGGTAAGAAGGGAAGTACTGCAGTAACAGGTAGCTGTAGATTGCTGTGTATACCCTTTTGTTGTTTTGCAGTTTGGATCTTGCAAGGGAATGTTTTCCTCTTGCTGTTTGCATTATACACTCCTGTTTTTACCGGTCCTAATGCATTTTGACAACTAGAAAAGTGATTGCAGTCTTACCATCTCTTTGAAAGCAATTTTATTTACGTTTTTTTAACAATTTTACTAGTAAAAGTAACCTTACTAGGATTTTACAATCCCTTACTCATGAAGCAGCGTGAGATCCCCTGCATATATACTACATTCAGAGCTGCTGATTTTTACTGCTTAAGGTTTGTTTGCACAGTGTGGAATTATTCTGAAAAATTGATGGGGTTTGGTAAACATGGTTCTTCAGACAAAATTATGCTTTTTCTTCTGTTGGTCGGAAAGTTGCAGCGTTACAACCTGCTACCATAAAAGCCTGCCCAGCAGACACCAGTGGGGATTTGTGGCTCCACAGATTTTCAAAATTCCATATTATTTATAGGACATCAGGAAAACTCCTTCATCTGTGGGAAAAAAAAAAAAAGAAAAAATATATATATATATTCCTGAAAGTTCAGCTGAGTTGAGTGACCCATGCAGGGTGACCGTGACAAAGTTACTTTTTTTTTCCTGTTTCACACGAGTGCTGTGGTCAGCTCTGACGTTGACTGGAAGGCTGCAGCCAGGCGGGATGGGGCCAGGCAGGCTATGGTGGACACTGGGCTGCCCCTTGCCATCCTTGGGGTGCCTGGTGTGGCCAGTACCCCCCTCAGATAAGTGGGAAAGGAGCACAGGAGGAGCCCTGGGGCTTTGTTCACTACCAATCAAAGCAGCCACCTCCTCTGTGCTGCTTGCTGCTGTGCCAGGTGCATGTGAGAGCCTGAGACAGTAAAAAGGAGGTCGATGAGAACTTGCACTGTCTGAGGCCAATTTCCAGGGGAATGGATTCCCAGGACAAAGAGCATATGATGTGTGTAATAGCTACAGGAATTGGATTTTCATAAACTTTCTATCCAAACTCGTGGAATTCTTCTGCACAGCGTAAATGGTGTTATGAAAATGTAAAGTTCATTAGCAAGCTGTGTATTTTTTATCCACTTGCATGTAATTTAGAGATTATATACTGTAATAGGATTTATAACATTATGCTGTTTAATCTTTATGGTGCTGCCTACACGTTAAGCACAGCTAGCAGAATCTAGCGCTTGCCTTTGACATACAACAAGAAGCAACACATGCTGATCTGTTGAACTTTGTTTCTTTTATCAGCATTAATGGAAATAAAGAGCTCTCTGTAACCACTGTACAATGCAGATCCAATGGACTCACCATCTTGCTTTGAACCATGAGGTGGTGCTGGTTTGAGGAAAATTTCTGTTAGATTTGGAGGGTGTTTGTTTTTCCATGTCAGCAAATTGCTGTGCTTAGGATGTGTTTTGAAAAGTGACCTAGAAAGTGCCATGTTAGCCAGAGAAAGATGGTATTTTTCTTGAACCTGAGGAGTTAAAATTCTTCAACCATCTTTTGGTGTACAAAGCTCTAAGCTAAATGGTTTGGGAATGGGTAATTTCCCCTTTACAGTCTGGAGGTACAGGAAAAGCAAATGCCCAAAAATGTCAGAATGACCATTGTGTTGTGGCAGACACCGCAGTACTTTTAATGGGTATTAAAACTTTAGTCCAAGTCTAGTGGACTTGGATTTTGCACCCTTTCTCGGTGCCAAATGCTTCTTGGCATCCCTTTATCCCATATATATATATCCCATGCTTTCTAAAATACATCCTTTTAGTTTGCTTTTTAGCCTTAAAATACCACACAAAGAAAAGCTTCTGCAGAATCTAATTTTACCTAGGATTCAGAATGTCGTTGACCCTGCCCCAAAAAATGCACTTTCCAGTAGACCTAACTTTGGCACTCCCTTGTTTCTGGCTGGGTACAGGAAGCTGTGCCCCTCTCTCCTGTGACTGCTCAGAGATGTCCAACACATCAGGTGCTCTTGCCAGGCCTTTCTAGTCCTTAACAAAATCCTGAGGACATTTACTTTGTGATGAACTGTAGTCACTGGCAGCAAGTGCAGAAGACGAGGTGATGCTTCACCTGCCCATGCTGTGTTGGGTAACAGAAAGGAAAACCTTCCACCCCTCTGGTGGTTCTACTATGTTGGGTTGAGCATAGAGCATAGATTGTAGTGACACACCTGTGCCTGGTAACAACTGTGTGCTGGGCTGAACCTGGTTATTAAACTGTTAAAAATTCCATGGTTGCAAGAGAAATGTGACTTGCGTCCACATTCTGTCATCATTGTATTTTCATAGAAATTGATCAGGCATTACACCCTCAAAGACTGTAATTTTACACCAGTTTTGAGACACAGTGCTGATTTTTCCCCATTTAAGTCTACACTGAGTCCCTTTCATTGAGCAGACATGAAAGGGCTGCTGGTGTACTGAAATACAGAATATTTTAGAAAGAGGGATGAGAGACAAGAATTTCTGTTCTGATGACAAGCTGTGTCTTGTGAAAGAGAAAACAGGGTTTCAACATTAATCCAGTATAAAAGTTATGAGCCAGGAAGTAGTGATCCCCAGGGCCTGGCCTGCACCAAGATCTGATTGCTGCCCTTCAGAGAAAAGAAGCAGAACCAGGCCTTTTTGTGATCCAGAAGAAATCAGAGAAATTCAGAAGCTGGGCATAACTTTTCCCATTCTTCCAGAGCCCAGTATGGTTTATGGTTTTAAAGATTCTCCTGAGTCTTTCCTATGTTAAAAAAAAAAACAAAAACCAGCCAACCCACTGTGTAATATATTTGTCAAAAGCACCAGATGTCAAATGCCCGCCTTGCAAAGAACCAAATCAGAGCCATTTCTGCACCAAAACGTGATGCAGAGCATTCATGTTTGCAGTGGCAGGAGCAGGGCCGTCGTGTCATCCCCCAGCATGGATG
The DNA here is from genome assembly GCF_015227805.2 of Hirundo rustica. Taxonomy (NCBI): domain Eukaryota; kingdom Metazoa; phylum Chordata; class Aves; order Passeriformes; family Hirundinidae; genus Hirundo; species Hirundo rustica. The sequence goes on along the minus strand of NC_053488.1, from coordinate 82,365,135 downwards.
TGGGTCTGGCTGCCACCGCCTCCGTGCCCCGCTCTGTCTGGGACTTGTGGCACTGATGGACCCCAGTGTGGCCACTTGGGCTCCCTGTCCCTGCGTGTCCTGCTCCTGGCTGTGCCCTGCTTGGATGGGCTGGGCTGAGCTCCTGCCCTGCAGCAGGAGACGTCCCTTGGAGAGAGACATCCAGGAACACAGCTGGCATGTGAGCACTGCGGCTCCGACAAAGATCCGCCTGTCGGTGAATGTCACCCCACAAACCTGCCTAAAACGTCCTTTTCTTTCTCCCGTCTTCTTGTACAGCTTTTCTTTATTTTTTTTATGCAAAATGTCAACTTTTTTAGCATTTGGGTTATTCCTTAGAATAGATCTTTTCTTTGTGTGAAATAAGCTTTGGGTGTTTATTTAGATGTTCACTGAAACTGTGTAGAGAGCAGTAATTGTGTGGTACTAAAGAATTAATCCATTTAGTCATGGGAAGCCCTGCTTAGCCTTTTTTTCTCTCTCTCTTTTTTTTTTTTTTTTTTTCCCATAACAGGCAATTTTAAGGAATTACAACTTTATTTAGAAATTTTATTTTAATAGTAATTTTGAGAAACTTGTTTTCATCTGGGAAAAAAAGCAAACTCCTTGCATTTTCTTATTTTGAGAAGGGTCGTCGCTTTCCGTAGAACTTTATTTTTGTGCTTCTGTTGCCTTTATTCTTTGATTTCTAAATGGACAATGTTCTTGTAAAACAGGTCCTTCTAACTATTTTATGGAGAGTGCTAAGCCAGCTTAGGGAATCTTAACATTTAAGCATATAATTGTCTACTTAGAGCCCTAGACTGGTAAAATAATGTCCAAAGCTTCCTGTACCTCCTGTGTCTTGCCTTTCACTCCCATTAAAGCTGTCATGCTTGGGGGTTTTTTTGTTGGTTTGGGTTTTTTTAACCTCCCCAAGCATATTCTTGATCTCACTGTACGGTGCTGCTGTCTCTCTTAAGAACACAGCAGGGAACCATTTGTTTACTGGCTGCTCAAACCCTTTCCAGCAAAATTCCGACATGTCTTCATTGGCCCAGGGAGCGTCCGAGGGGGCGTTGAAACCCGCGGACAGCGGTGCCCAGGGGGCATCCCCTGGAGTGCCGGTCCCCAGGGGACCAGGAGCCGGCTGCCCATGGGCTGTGGCAAGGAGAGGGACGGGAGCAGGGGGACGCCAGGGCGCTCGAGGTTCCCGTGGGACACCATGTGCAGCTGGGGGCAAAGCCAGTGATCCCCGTGGGGCTGAGGCAGACTGTGTCCCTGAGGGTGTCCACGGTCTGTCTCCGAGTAACAAACCTGAGGTATCCGTTGCTTTGCGTTTTGTGGTTTTAGAAAAACGCCTACAGTCACGGACAATACAAAAACAGAGCTCACGGAGCATTTGGGCAACACTGTCAGGCACACGGTGAGATTCCTGGGGCTGTCCTGGGCAGGGCAAGGAGTTGAACTCAATGATCCTAGTGGGTCCCTTCCAACTTGGAATATCTGGTGATTTTGTGATTCTATGATGACATAGTAGAAAGTGCAGCATGCTTTGAGTGCTGAAAGTGTTTGGTGCTGAAACCCAAATCCAAACCCAGCTCTTCAGCTCTGCCTGTTTTCCTTTTATTCCTGTGAAATGGTAGGGAGGAAATTGCTGAAAATAAACCAACAAAAGTGCTTATCAGTGGCATAAAGGTGGCACAGTCAGCAGTTTGCCTGAAAAATTATGGTCCATCAGGAATGGTAAGTGAAAATGCTTTTGAAATTAGTCTGTTCAGGCCAGAGTAGAGCAGCATGTGGACTGGGAACTGCCGCTGGATGTGCTGGTCCTTATTCTCCCAAACCTTGTGTATTGTTGGCATGAGAGAATTTCAACTCAGTTGTTACTATGTACATGTCAAATACAATATCTTCATTATAGTAGCGCTAAAGTAGCAGATCTTTTTGAGCTATACTTGTGTGTTTAACTTGCCATATGAACAGATTATCTGGAAAGAATAGGACAGCTAAAAAGTTAAGACTTTTGGGTTATTGGTTGCAGAAAGGCAATTATTTCTCTTCTGCCATTAGCAAAGGGTATTGTGCACATCAGTATTTCTTGGATTTGGAACCCGATTTTCAGGCGTTTAAAATTGTGTCTGTATTTATGATGTTAAATGCTGTCATTACACAGAACTAAACATTGCAAATGCATTCAAACAGGATAGATGTGACACTGTGTGGCAGCCTTCAGTCAGATCTCCTTCAGTCAGATTTCCTGGAAAACACGTGGAACCTATGCTCTGGGTAGGAAAACAGTAGATGGGATGTTCCTCTCAGCAGCTGTAATGTCCAAAAGCCATAGTTTGTTTTAATTAAAAAAAAAAAAAAAAAACCAAAAAAAAAAAAAAAAAAAAAAAAAAAACAAAAACCACCAACCAAACAAAAACAAGAACACAACAAAAACAAACAAACAAAACAACAACAACAAAAGGTCTAAAATCAGTCTTGGCTTTGTTTAAAAGTTTAAATTGTACGTAGAAATGTAGTTCCCAGCACCTGTGTCCCAGCACAGACTGGTACTGGGCATCTATCACTGAGGCACCCGGCATCTCCTCAGCATTGCTGGGGTGTTCAGAGCCACCCCAAAAATGTCTGGCTTCTGCATGGGACATTTATGGGGAGGTTGCTTACTTGGTTTTGGCATCAGGATGGGTATTTAATTATTTTCTGGTGATTGGGTGTATCCTGGCTTTGGCCAATTTATCTTGGTGGTTTCGCCATCCGATCTTGTCCTCAGTGCAGTATATGGTGAAGATTTGCAGCTTAATTCAGGAGAACATCAATAATGGATACTTTTGACCCAAATTTAAAGCTGTCTTAGCATTGCTGAGGTATCAACTTCAAAAGGAATACCTGGACATCACAAAAAAATATTTCCTTTTTCCTGCTCATTGTTTTGTTTCATGTCTTTTATAGATTTTTCATCAGGCATACTTCCTAAAAAATTAGTTATTTTAATGAGATTTATTGGTTTTAGGCTGTGCCCTGTGGTTTGCTTCATGTAGTTACAAAGCAAGGTGCAGCTGCAGCAGAGTACCAGTGAAGGAAGAAAAGAGTGGGTAAAGAAAAAATGCCAAAAATCTCTAGGCAAAGGCTCTCTTGGCCGACACAGCAGATAACCTATGTGCTCATGATTTGCCAGCTCCCTCATTCCTTCTTGGTGCCGAGCAGGAAGTCCTTACAGGACTGAGATATGCTTCAAGTTAGGTGCCTTTGACGGCTACCTTTTACGCCTTACGAGCAGCGAAACACTGCATTTGGGGTACCTAAACTTGCAGCCCCTCAAAGTGTTTTACCCATTTTAGATACCTGGATGTTTTCTTTTCCAGTGAATGCCAAGACACAAGTGTATTGAAAGCACTAGTTCTGCTGGTCATGTCCTGTTTTTTCTGAAGATTTTGCACCACACCAGCTCACCATGTCCCTCATGACATGGGGTTTTCTTTGGGGGCAGAGAGCAGTACAGGGGGTCGCAGAGCTGCAGTGAGCATCCACTGGCACGTCTCACACAAGAAGGGGAGTCACTGTTATTTATTCTCTCTCTTTTCTTTCTTTCTTTCTTTCTTTTTTTTTTTTTTTTTTTTTTTTTTCTCAAAAGGCATCAAACTGTATTTGGAGCTGAGTTGAAACAACTTGTTTAGCACTCCAGGACCAGCACCCATTTTCACTCTGCATGTTTGGGCTGCAGCTGCTGCAGATCAACGCAAGGCCCCAGATGGTGCTGCCTAATCCCCAGGAGAATCCGTGTCCTGGAGGCAGCTCTTATCGCTCCAGACCACTGCAGACATTGTCTGCAAGTCTGCTATAAGGGGGAATAATACGAACATGCAATGCATGAGTTTCACTTCCTCGAGCAACACAAAGACACAGGAAGTGAAGTTAAATATTACAAGAATCGGGTTCATATTACCGAAAGCCAAGCTATTTTTGCTGCCCCAATAAGGTAGCTGGTGGTTTGGGGGGCAAGGGGCACACTTGAACCTGCCAGTTGTAGTTTGCCACTGAGAATTGCGGTGTAAAGACCGTTTAAAGAACATTTTTTTGCATTTGTTTTGTCTGTGCTGCCAGTTGCCGTTAGCTCACCTGGGTGACGCTACAGATGCCGCTTTGCTGGAGCTGTTGGAAATGCTCAGATTCCTCAGTTTTCCCAGCAGAAGTATATCCTGGTTGGCTGTCCTGGCAGGTGTAGGATAGACAGGTTCTGCTCCTTTCCACCTTCCACAGAGAGGGGATATCTCCAGCCACTCCTTTAGTAAATTATTTTGGTGCTACATACAGGGTGTAAGTTTGCACCCTCTTGTCTATTTCCTTCCACATATGCCTTTAAAAATTGTCCATGTTAGGCTTTTGATAACCCAATTTTAATTTTAAAAAGCAGCCTGAATCAATTAACCTTGGCAAGTAGTGCAGGTTGTGTTCATGTACGACTTGATCTTGTCACCTCTAGGTTTCATTTTGATCTCCACAGCAGTTATGACTGTGCTGGAGGCCAAGGTATAGCACTGGCTCAAAAGCATCTGGTTAAATTTCAAAATAAAATAAAATAAAATAAAAATATATAAAAGAAACCACAAAACCTAAACATTGATGGAATAGTGTTCATAACATCAGATTATTATCAGTTTATCATCAGTGTCTTGTTATTTACTGAGCTGTAAAGCCTGTGCTGATTTTACATTGTACCTGATTTATACAGTGCTGAGTTGTTCCACTCCATACCTGAAAAATTACAAAGACATTCATGTTCCTGATGGCTCTTTCTGGTTCTATGTAAGAGCCTCTTTTATTGCCTTATATATAGCCCACTGCTCCGGGATCAAAAAATAAAACATCTCAGGCAGTTCTGTGAAAAATGTCTAAGTCCCTGTAACCTTGCAGCTGGAGTCATGATTTGGGGGGCATTATAGTTTACTTAAAAGAAAGCAAACAGGATTACTAGACTTTTCATTTAAAACCACATTAAAGTCCTGTGGCATTTTTACCACATTAAACAAGAGAACAAAACTCGCACAGTAAATTATCGACAGTTTTAGTCTAATGTAGCTCCAGCTGTACTCAGCAGAGAGCACAGGTGAATGTTCTTCCCTATTTTAAATAACTGCATCCCAACTAATAGAGTTTTGGTGAGGATGTACGTGTGCTGAAGATGTCATTATTCAGACTTATTTCAGTTGAAACTGTTTCATAAAGAGCTACTTAATTTTTTTCTCTCTAGTTTAATTTTGGCAAAAGCTAGTGGAGAGCCTAATATTTCCTAGCTAAAGCGGTGCTAGAAAGATTTTATACATTCTGTTTGTGTTTCTAAATAATTATTTTTAGCATTATTTATACTGCATACGGGTTTCTGGGCCACATGTCATCCCATTGCAGTAACTCTAGGAACATAACAGAAGAATCCACTCTCCAGAGCTGAATATACAGTATAAAAGATGTTTGAGATTAATATGCAAGCATTTGGAAAACAATTGAAATGGGAGGCAAACTGTGGAAGTTGGCTTTCCTGAGTAACAAAACACCCACAGACAAAGAGTGTGAAAGAAGGTGTCTGTGACCCCCCAGGAGCACAGACATCACAGAACTTGGGCATTGTTAGTGTGAAGAGTGAGCCAGGTACAGTGAGGGTTTATTCACAACGTAACCTTAGAAAATAAGGTACAGCAGGAATGAACTTCCCTGTTTGTACTTGAAAGGTTTCTCTGTGTTCTCTTTAATTTTAACAGCATTGATATTCTGTTTGCTTTATGAAACCCTTTATTACAAACAGTTATGAATATGAACATCTCATTTGACTGCTGATGAACAGAGGGGAAAATCTAAATTAAAACTTTAAATACCACTATTTAATTACCCAAATGGCTTTGACTGTGTTAAAGAGTGCCTGGGATTATTCTGTTTTTCAATTTGTTTTAATGCTTCCTCGGTAAAAGCTGATGGATTCCCAGGCCCATTGCTGTCACTGATGAACTATATAAAGATAAATGACATTATGGTAAATTCCACTTAATGACACATTTTTAATTTTCAGAACACAGACATTTTCTGGCTAGTGAATGAAGGCTAATTACCTCAAGATCAGAACAAAATAACTCCTCATTTTGAAAGATAATAGAAAAGAAATGTTGCAGATTAATGATGCTATTTATCTTTAAAAGAGAAAAAACTCTATCTTTATCCAGATAGTGCAGTTCCCTGAGGAACACAGTTATAAAATGAATCTGAAGTCGCAACTTAATAGGTTATTAAAATTATTTGAGTGTGGGCTCCTCTGGTTCAGCCTTTCCATAAATTTAAATTGGAGGTCTGCTGTATTTCTAAAGAAAGCAGCTTGTTTACGAGGCCACAGGGAGCAGACGGGGTGCTGACAAAAGACACGCCTCACCTCATACTGAAGCTCCTTTTCTAAGCCTGAATGGAACTGATATGTTTCAGAAACAGTTGAGAGAAAAGTTTAAAATGTCTGAATTATGTTACACTAGTGTCTTTTCTTTCCAGCGTGTGTCGTGATAAGAGTAAGTGGGAATAAAGGGCACAGAGATAAATCTGCTGTGCGGACACAGCGATAAACAGCTGCAAAGCACCAGCGTCAGAGGTTTTGTGTCTGGTGGCACAGGTGGCACCGTTGGTCCTTGCTGGCAGGCTTGAGCAGTGCAGACTTACCTTTAAAAGACATGGATGTAAAAACATGTTGAGACTGAGCTCTGCACGTGCTTGTTCAGGCTGTCCCGGTCCATCCATCATTATCTCTAGCCAGGTCACAGGTAACTCTTCTGTCCCTGTCCCTCCTGCTACGACGCGTGTGTCATAGAAGCAAATTCCTGTCAGATATCCTTCTCAGGCAGAGAACTAAACTGTATGAAAATTCAATTGAAAAAGGAAATTTTCACCCATGAAATTTTCACCCATGAAGATACCTTTTATGTCTGTTGTTGCCTAATCCTGGAAATCTGGACCCTGGTATACTGGCAGTCAAGCTGCTGGAGTGTGTTGTGTATGATGGAGCCACTTCTGTGCTCAGTCTCCCCACAGTTTTCCAAGCACCATGGCCACTCTGTGAGACATGGTTTGTGGCTTGGCCCTGCATGAGTTCACTCTGGAGCAGGAAGTGACAGGTGAGCTCAGCTGAACAGGTTGGGAAAGAGTACTTGGACTTTCCAAGGCTGGAAGACAAGAAGGTGGAGGAAAATCCCACTCACTGGATTCAGATATCGTGGGTTAAAGGCACAGCTGGGTTTTGGGGTTGGTTTTTGTTTTCTTTTCCTGAAGCAGCATGTCATTTTCCCTTGATCAAGCTCAGCTGTGTGCTGGTGATGCGTTGCTTTGGCTCCATCCACAGAAGTGGTAGGATCTGCTCTTACTGCTGGTGCAGGAGGCCTTAGGGATGGACGTGTCCCCCTGTGCCATCTGCAGCCTGGTGACTCAAGGGTCAGTGCTGCTATCTCTTCCCCAGGCTGCTCATCCTTCTCTGTCTTTGAACAAATTAGTTAGGTATTTAATTACTGAATTAAATACCGAATTCAGTATTTAAATACAGCCTGGGCTTCAGTGAGCTCCCTTCATGTGCAGCGATTCCAGTATTTTGTCTCTCCACGCCCCTCACAATGCTCCTGGCTCAGCCCTGCTCTCCGTGGTGTGGCAGACTGGAGTTTCATGGCCCGAGAGGCTGCAAGGGGACCAGTGGTCCTGCCATGCACTCTCCTCTCTGTGTCCTTCACAGCCAGAGAGGTGCTTCCAGAGGCTGCCATGCAGCCACCTCAGGGCTGGTGACATCCCTTCCCTTCTCTGCTCAAGTCCATCCCGTGCCCCTACCCTTCACCTCTCTCTTGCCCAAACCTTCCTGAGGAGGTTCTGGAAACCCCACTGTGGTACTCGTGAAAGAGTGATCTAAAGAGAGTATTTTATACTATTTGCGTTCATATTGTTTGGATACAAATGATATCAGAACTGATGGATATATAGTCCTAAGAAAAATGTGTTGCAATTTGTTGCAATATGTTGGCAATTTCATATATGTCTGTTGAGTTTAATGTTTTGGGTTTTGGGGGGTTTTTTTGGTTTTTTTCTTTTTTTTTTTTTTTTCCTATATTAGGCATGATGAAATACATTGCTTGTGTGTGGGGTTAAAGCAGAGTTAATTAGAGTTAAAACCCCAGCCAGGTCACTCACTGACAAAATGCAACATTTCTGGTGGTAACAATCAGGAGCAACACTTTCAGCACCTCCTGAGCTACTGTATTTTTCACAGTTCTGACTATTTTGTGCATGTTCCTTCCACTCACCTCTTGCAGTAACATCTTTGCTCTTTGCCTGGGTCTTTCCTTTTGGATTGTGCATCTGCTTTGCAGACATTGGTGATCTGTGGAGTGGTAAAAATGCATGGCCTGGTAGAAGGCCATGATCTGGACATCATCATACACAATTAATGGTGCCAAAGTAAAGAAGGAAATGCAGAGCAGATTAATTTGGATTGAGCTATAAAATGGTTATTCTGAGTTTTTATGCAGTCTTGGCTATTCTAGGAGGTTTCACGGCTGTAGTTTTAAGATTCCACTGTGGGTATTTGCTGTGGATGAATCAGCAGTTCATACAACACTATTTTCTGTAAATTATTTATCTATTAAGAAAGTGTAATGTGAGCATATTCTCTGTCCTGAAGGATTGCTGGGTTAGTTCATGCAAGGGAGCAGTGGCTCACGTGCCAAGGCAGTCCCATGCGATTCAGAAGCCAACTATTCCCCCTTGGCAACGTCCCATGTGATCTGCTGTGTCTTCCAGAAGCCCAGCAGATAATTCAGGAATGCTTATCAGCAAAAATCAGTTTCTGTAAGAAAAAGGTTTATTTTCAAAAGGTTGGGTTCATAAGGCCAGCTGAGGTTGCCTCAGTTCTTGATCTTTGCTTTTGAAAATAGTGCATCTTACAGAGTCAGTTTTACATTTTGCAGTTTAGGTTTTTGGAGGCTTAGGGTCGTGAGGATAGTCTTGAGAAAAAGCTTCTTTTAGGTAACTTGAAATATCAAAACTATGGGTTTTGCTTGTGTAATTATGATGATATATATATAGAATGCAAATGTTATGTATCACTTAGGTTTTAATAACAGTACAGTGCTTTAGGATGACAGTTTTAGAGTTACTTTTTCCTGATTTATTGTAGAAGTGAACTAAATATCAAAGATATATATGGTAATATTTTGCCAATGTTTCTGATGGATTCTGCCAGCAAAAACTGCAATTTTTATTTTTTAGTTTATATGGCTTTGGGTTTTCTGTTGGACAATTGTCAATATGACTGAGGAGATCTCATTAAAAAAAAGAAAAAAAAAATTCATTTACATGATGTTATCCATGGCTGTTGTGGCTCATATCTAACATTCATACATAAATTCTTCCAATTGTACTAATGGAATTCCAGTTCCAGGCAGCAGCATTTTACAGCACTGTAGCAAAAAGCAATGTCTGAAACTAGGAGTGTCTCTAAGAAGTTCTTTCACGTTGAAGCAAAAATGTGCTCAGCAGAAAGAAATGTAAATTTAGGGAAAATCTCCAATTTCCTATTCTGTGCAAAGCTTTGATTTTTTGCTGATTCAGGCAGTAGGGTTGACATTGGAGCTTCTCATTTCTTCTGAAATAATCACTTTTTACTTTGGAACAGCCTTTCATTTTTCACAGCACTATCTTCTGAAACAGTCCACTTTGTATGTATGAATCTGTTTTTCTCCAGATAACACAGAAAGTAAAACTATTAGAAACAGGTTCCCATCTATTACTTTCCGGAGTCCATAGAGAAATACTAATGTTCAGTGGCACCCATTTGGGAACTTTTCTGATGTCTTTTGGCCCCCTTTGAAAAAACAGACGGAAAGAGGAAGAAGGATCTGTGATCTAAATTGACTATGTCAAATAAAACACTAGATTTCAAAAGAATATGTAAAAGGCAGATAGTTCATGGTAATAAAGCTGTCAGTAAAAGCCTGATGGCTGAGAAAGATTGCAGAGCTTGTCCTGGAGAGGTCTGGAGCCGTCTCTGGAGCTACAGGCACGGCCTGTTGGGTTGTGGTCAGCAATGCTGGTCATCCCTTGGGTCTCACACAGCTCTTCCCTAACACAAGCACAATTTTAACCTTTATTTAGAAGTGGGGTTGTGTTTTAAGATGGTACAGTGGACATAGTCTAAACAAGAAGCCTGGGTAGATTTGGCTTTCTTTGACATGAGCAACCTGATCTGCTTGCATCCCTGGCCTAATTACTGCTGGCATCAAAAACACCCCAGAATCATTGGGGTTCTATTAAGGTTTGCTTTGTATATAGATTTCCATTTATTGTTTCTCTCTTCTGATCACTTCTACTGTTTCAGTATCTTTCTTTCATGGAAATAAAATCCCCAATCCTCCCTGCTGCTGCTTTGCTCTAAGGAAGTAGAGCAAACCTAGAGAACCTTAGAGCTCAGGTTTGGCTCAGGTTTTTCAGTAGAGATACTTTCTGCACCCAGGTGCTTCCTGACTTTTCTTGGTGATGATCACCTCATTATGACTGCCCGGCACCTTGGACAAGTGCCCCTGGGATGTTGTTCTGTGTCCTGGGGGGGCACAGTGAGGTTCCCATTTTCCTGCCCATCCATGAGGGTGGCTGTGCCAGGGGCTGGTCCCCTCTGCAGAGGTCAGGCGAGGATGAGGGCTGCAGTGGGCACTCTGCTCTTGCCCCTGCTCGTGCCCCCCATGCCTGTGCACTCTGGGATCCGCTTGGGCACTCCCCAGTGCTGACTGTTGGTTTCAGTGTCAGAGGCTGTGCTGCATTAGGATGCCCCACGGCTACTGCACGCCTTGGTGGCAAAGTTTTATGTGTTCTTTTTGGCAAAGGAATTTTGCATATTCCAAAAAGCAGATAGTTTTTAGTACGTGCCTTTGAAAACAATCAGCTCTGATGTGCAAGTATTTAGGTTTTCTCCAGCCACTGTTGTTCTCCTTGTTCATGTTTTTGTCACCCACTTTCACTGCCGTTACCTCAAATCACCCAAGTTAGGATATTTTACAAGACTTTTCTGTAGGAAAAACTCTGTCCTTAGAGTAACTTCTTGAGTGTTCTTGGCACCTCTCCCCATGACCACATGCACTTTAAGAACCCATAGGTAGGAAATGACACATCCACTGCTCCTGTCAATGTCACGGCCTTGCATTGCCATGCTGAAAGGTATCTCCTCGATTTATTGTTCCCTGGTGGTTGTTTCTTTGGGAGCAGGCCTCTTGTATAGCTATTTGTTGAACTGTGTACCTACTGAATTAGTCAAAGACCTGTATAAAACCATTTTTTTCTTTTCCTCTTTACCCCTCCCCCAAACTTGCTTTTGTTATGTATTGGCTTGCTAATCCTTGTGTTGAGCAGTATCAGACATCACCTTTCTTGGGGGCACTTAGTCCACTCTTCCGCTTTCTTTGTCAAAGGGCTCCCTTAATAGGAGAAGTCAACAGGGAGGACAAAAGGGATTGAAAGTTGTATTTAATCGGGGTCAGAGAGGTGGTGTTCAGAGTGACGGGCCCACAGGCAGGCTGGCCTTTTATGCTTTCCGACACAGATGGTCCCAGAGCATTCAGCTAAGTGAAGAGAAAGCTGCCCAGTGAAAGCTATTGTGGGGCAGCATCGTTACAGTTGAGAAGGGTTGCCAGGGGTAACTGGAGAGTATCACCAGCATCCTGTGATCACTAGTCTGTGCCATTGAAAACCCCAGACCCGGGATCGCTCTGGGTCCCTTGGCATCCTCCCGATGCTCTGGCGTAAGCAGCAATGTCTCATGCTACCTTTTTAAAATTTAATATCAGTATTTTTACTTTGAGGCACACAAACTGTAAAATCATTTGCATTTCTTAATTTCAGAGTAGCCACCTTCTGCAAAATATACAGCCACTTGCTTTGGAACATATTGCTTTTCTTCCCCCAGGGAATAGTCTAATAATATTTGAACTTATTAAGATAACACTGTGTTTACAGAAACTTAATTTTTTAACATTTTTCTGAGTGCATGAATAGCTAAATAATAAAAAAGAAAAAAAAAAAAAAAAAAAAAAAAAAAAAAAAAAAAAAAAAAAAAAAAAAAAAAAAAAACAACAAAAAAAAAAAAAAAAAAAAAAAAAAAAAAAAAAAAAAAAAACCACCACAACAAAAAAAACCCAACAACAACAACAGGGAAAAAAAAGAGCTTATGTAATTCAACATGAATAAAGAATGCAGGCATGTGCAAAAGCTTTGGAAACTGTGCCCAGAAGAACCCCGGGGGTTTGCTATGGTACCTCCTTTGGTCTAACCAAGTAGCACATCACAGCAGGTAAAATGTGTTCCTGACAAAATAGTTGAATGCCACTTTTCTTTTTAAACAGCGGCAGCCCTACTGATTTTTTTGTTGAAACCATAAGGTGCTGGTGATTGTAACTCAGGTGAAATGCTGTTTGAAAGAGCAAATACAAGCAGAAGCCTTGAGTAAAAGCATGAGAAGGTCAGCACTGAAAATTCACTGGTGCCCAGCAGCCGTTCCTCAGCACGTGCCAGCAGCAGCCGTGGCCACAAAGAGCAGCCCTAGGTGCAGTCCAGGGCACCTGGTACCTTGGGACAGGTCTGGAAGGGGCAGATGTGGAGCCAGCTGTGCCACACACTGTCCAGTGTAGAACCAGCTGTGCCGCCTAACATGTGGTGCCAAGCCAGCTGTGCTGCCCAGCATCCGGTGCACAACCAGCTGTGCCTCCTGGTGTCTGGTGCAGAGCCAGCTGTGCTACCCAATGTCCAGCCCAGATCCAGCTGTGCTGCTCGGTCCCCAGCCCAGATCCAGCTGTGCCACTCAGTGCCCGGAGCAGAGCCACCAGTGCCAGCACCTGCACACCCAGAGCACCTCCACGGTCAGTGTGTGCCAGCCAGGCCTTGCTGTGTGCCGGAGAGTGATGGGCACTCCCAGGGGATCACACCCAGGGGATCACAACCCAGCCTTTGCCGTGTCATTGGTGTTCTGTCCCCATTAGCCACCACGAGAGCACCGCCTGCCACAGGGCCACATGGAAGCATCCCAGAGCTAGCATTTGTGTGGTGTTAGTCACACAGGAAGCCCCCACACAGGCTGCCATATGACTCAAATTTCATTAAAAATTTGGATATTTGAATTAAAAAGTGGTCTTTTTGGATATTTCAGCATTTCTGGACATTTTTACCAGTACAACTATTGTGTACGATTAAGCAGCTCCCATTCTCCACTTGTTTGTTGCCTGCTTAGGTCACTGAGATGTTCCAATCTGAGTGCTCCTGTTGATATCAGTGACAGTGGTGGCACCTGCAGTGGTGACACCTGGGTTCTCTACAGCACTCCTTTTTAGTGTGGTAGCAGGTTAGAGTGCTGTGGGTAAAACATCCTATTTGTGGCAGAATCGTTTGTGGTTTTTGTTATGGCCCTGTCAGATTGCAAAGGAAAGGGAGGTTTTGCAGGGCTTTGTCAAAGCAAGCAGCCTTGGAAGTCAAAAGTATAATCTTCATTATAATGAAACAGAAATAATGAAGGCTGGAGGCAGGTGTGTAATTCAAAGAGCGTGTTGTCAGAGACAATGGCAAAAAAGGAAATCAGTGTTTTCACAGCTCCTGAGATATGGTCTTTTCAGGCAACCGGTAAATTTATCATTCTTTATATTTCTAAAAGAGGGGGGATAGCTGTGCATTCCTCTCTCAGATTAAATAGTTGGCCCACTTGTTTTCCAGATTTTGAATGTTGCTGGTGAATGATGTAATATGTTTGCTTTAAATAATGTGTTTACTTGCCTGCATTTACATTGAGTAGGTAGCTTTTTATGTTTATACCTCATTTTCCTTTTTTAAAGCCATTTGAAGATCTGCTGGGTAACAAATTGCAGATTATCTTTCCCCTATGCTTCCCTCTGCACCTCTCTTAAAAAATAATAATAATGTAATCACATCTTTCCTAGTGCATCATGGATTTTGTTGATCTTATACAAACACAGATGTAAATGAAAGCAAGTGTAAAAATGATGCATCTCAAATGTACTTTCTTCACATTTTTTTGAAAATTAATATCTGATTTTCAGACTTGTGTAATATATGCAAAATACATGTCTGATCTCAGTCATACTGAATCATCTAAATCACTAACTTACGGCAAAAGGAGAGGCGAACTCAAGCATCCCAGGATTTCTTTATTGCTCATATGTCAAGCACTTGAAATAAAATTGTTTGGGGTTGTACTCAGCAGAGGTACTTACTGCCATCCAGAATTCATAACATTTTGGGAGTTTCCTGCCTCTGGTCTTGCCCTGAATTAAGGAGGTAAGCGTATGGGAAATCTGTAACTCTGGTTTTTAACTGGCAGTCAAGATTTGTCTTTTCCTAAACTACATAGTCTTGGCATCAAGGCCAGCCCTTGTAGCAGCTCACAGCTGACAGAACTAGGTGTGTGTGGTGGCTTTACTGCATGCTCATCTCCATGCTGGAGCATTCCTGTGAGCCATGGGCTGAATGCTGCTCCTGACCAAGATGGGCAGGGCTTCCAGCAGTTGTGGCTTCCTTCAGGCTCAGGTGAGGAGATCCTGGGCTGGATCTGACATCCAGCCACCAAAACTGGTGCAGACTCTGGTAGCACAGTGTTTGGTGAACACACAGCAGTGGCATCATCCCAGTTTGGGGTCATCCCACTGTGGAGACTTGCCAAGCAGGACAGGACTTGTCTTTGGACAGCCTGGGGGAGCACCAGTGTGGCCCCTGTGCCCTGGTCCCTCTCTTGCCCACAGGCAGGGACCAGCTGTCAGCAGGAGGGTGGCTGTGGGGTGTTCTCAGCCCCCCCCTCCTGCCCCTCCTTCACACCCTTGTCAGGCTTTCCTGATGTTTAGCATGAAATGCTGCCAGCTCCTTTCAGAGGTGTCTCTCCCAATGTTAGCCGTATGTTCCCCCTTCCCAGCTCATCAAGACTTTAGGAACAGGACTGACCCTTGTGAGCTGTGGTAGCTCCTGTGCCCTGGCCGCAGGCTCGGAGCATTGATCTTGTGTTCCATTGCTTTTCTTGTCTCCCTCCTCTCTGCCCACAGCCCAGTGAAAGATGGTGCAAGTTAGAGAGAGTGTCTGCATTATTTGTTTAAAGGACTGACAAGCTACCACCCTGCTCAGGAAATCTGGTTGATTGCACATTTTAAATGAAGCCTTGGTGATTTTTTTCAGTGATAGGACTGGTTGTTTTTTTCCCGGTGTTGCTAGGTAGAAGCAGGATCTGCTTTGCAACGAGCCCTTCAGTCATGGATTCAGACATTCCTTCCTCTTGTCCAGATGAAGGGGGAAAACCTGAATCAAAGATTTCAGGTTATTTGTGATACAGAAACTATATTTACTCAGTTGCGGAGTAGAACCATGATTCTGCAGCAGCGTAGGGGACTTTCACCTGAGGTACACAGGCAAAACTGTTCAGATGACTGAGTCTTTATCAGAAAGGGGTGACTTAAATCACAACTTTTGATGTGCACCAGCTGTCTTGGATTAATATAAATATTTCACATTCACTTCAGCTCAGTCACATGAAGTAAATGACTGCATATTATAAAGAATACTGCTGTTTAAAATCAACATTAAAAAAATGTTTTAATCAAGCAAAATGGTTATAAATTAAATGAAAAAAAATTAATATGAAGTACATAACGTTTTCCTACTAGAACAGCAAAAAGTTGAGGTTTGCAGTATTTGAATTTAGGTAGGAAGAGCTAGCATATAATATGCCTTCCATTTATACTGATGTCAGGAAGAAGTGATATCAAATGTCATAAGTGCTGTTTTAAAACTAATTATATGCAGGTTAACTATTCAGTACTGCTGTTGTCCTATTCATTTTCAGTAAAGGCTTATTAAATTCTCAGAATTCAAATGCTTAAAATCAAGCATAGGCTTGTGAGCTCTCCCAGTCGCTGTGTTCTGTTCTGTGTCTCGGGCATGTCACAGGCTGTGAAAACACTTGAGCAGCACCCACTGTGGTGCTGATCACATCCCTCCTGGCCTCCTGCTTGACAGCAAAAGGTGCAGCTCCAAGGTGTATGAAAAGCTCATATTGTAAGAAAACCTAAATTTAGTATATGCGGAAGAAAGTTTTGTTCATTACAACAGCATACTTAAAATACGAGTTGCTTTTTGGTAGCAGTGAGAGGGATTTTCCTATTGCTGTGGTATCTGTGTAAGGAAAAAAAGGGGGAAAAAAGAAAAAAAAGCCTAACAAACAAACAGAAAAGAAACCAAAACCAGAGACAAATGATCAAAGTATAAATAACTATGTCTTTAGCATTGTAGGAGGTGCTTTCGACCCCACCATTGAGGTGTCAATTGTGGTTATACAGCACACACAAAATAGAAAGTAAAAAATAATGAAAGATCAAGTATATACTATTTTAAAAAACTGTTTTGTTTTGTTTTATTTATTAATGGTAAAAAAAGCATTTTCTTCCCATGCTGCAGTGGAATGCCCTCCCTGCTCCTGGGGTGTCTGCACCCCACAGTTAAGACCGCTGCACCAGTATACACGGGAAACAGATGAAATTGGGGCATCAGATTCATTTTATCTCCTTGCAGCACTGAGAAATTTTTCCACAAGCAAAAACTGAATTTTCTCAACGAGAATTGTTATTTGCTGATTTTAGAGAGAACATTTCTGTTTACCCACTTTTCTTTGGAAAGGAAGAAAAGAGTGACATTTTTTCTGCTGTGGTCCTTATTTCAAAGACAGAACTGTTGTAGCCAGTGAGATTTAGGAGTTCTTTGGCAAGGTCACTTCATTATTCACCACTTCAAAATAGTGCCTCTAAGTACAGAATGACATGTTTCTGTAAAACTGTTTTCTATTGCGAGCAGAACACGGATGTTGAGATATCCATTCCAGTTGTGTTCTGTTCCCAAGAAAAGGATGTCTTTTTCATGTGAAACAAAGTAGCACCAAAAAATTAGCACTGCAATGGAAAAGGACATTGTGTATTTTCTCATTCTTTGCAGCATTACAATCTCCACCCCATGGAGCCCAGCATAAGACCGGTCTTGAGACATGTGACCTTCAGGCACCGGATGCTGGTGCTGTTTGTTTGCTCCTTTTATGTTCCAAATATCTACAGTCCTTCGTGGCAGTTTGAGAGCCTTGTCTGTGCTAGGACCCACCAGTTTTCCATGGTAGTGACTCTTGGAAGACCAACTGCGCCATCTTGGTACATGCTTTACAATCCGTGACCAAGGTGTTGAGGAGATCTTTCAAACTCTTCCTGCTGTAGAAGTGTTTCAGGGATAGACTAAAAGATCTGCCTGTGGTGGTAAGGCCAGGAAGAGCAAATGAGAGCAGAGTGCTTATGCTGGAGCTTTCTTCTCACGGAGCATCTGTAGCATCTGTGCTGTTGTACATCCTCAGATGCATCAGCATCTTGTTTCCAATCACTGTCACGAGTGCTGTGTCACTGCATCACTCCTCTCTTTTTTTGGAAAGCTCAAGTATGAAGAAGACTTAATGTGTAGGGGCACCCGGGGTGCATGGCGGATGGGGAGATGTCTTCAAATGGATTGATATGAAATCTATGAGGTGGTGTTAATTTCTGTTACCCGAATGGGAGAAGTATTCTGCTCAGCATGAACATTTTTGAGGAACCTCCTGCTTATGATTCCTACTGCTATACTCATCAGGAGGACCAAAATGGAAAACTAGGGATTTCACCCACTCTATGTCTCCATATTGGGATCAGCTCAAACTGCAGTTCTGCTCTCAGAGTAGCGCAATTTCCCGCATCCTGACTCTGACCAGGCTCTTTGGGAGTCCTTTTGTCTGGAGCTCATTCTAGTCCTCCCAGGAAAAGATGAAAGTGCTGAGAACTGCCACCTTCTGAGCTGTTTTTAGTCTGTCTCCTCCCAGGCACCCTGTGGTGGTCCTCCTCATGTACCGAGAGCTGTTTGTGGGAGCCTGGTCTGAGTGTGAGGATGGGAAGGAATCACCAGAGCTGGGATGATTTAGTTTGCCTTTGCCCAATGGGCCTTTTATCAGTATGAAGGAAAGTTGAACCAAAATTCTGGCCCATACCCAAAGACTGGCACTCAGCCTGCATTGAAATGTGATTTATTTTTTCTTGGGTTAAAGATTTTGGGAATTTCAGAGAAAAAGTTAAGATCCCCAATTAAGCTTGACAAATTTCAGATATTCATCTACATCAATATTATTCCAATCCAGGGATTATTTTCCTGTTTTATTGTTTGTGGCAGCATCAAGAGAGCCGTGTTGTTTCTCCAGGATGCAGCTACTGGTGAATGGTTTTAGGTTTGTGATTCAACTGAAGCATTGAATTTCCAAGAAGCAATTAATTTCCAAGAAGCTTTAAATCTGGATTTCTTTGCAGGGAGACACATCACATTGTTGGCACATAACTTACACGGCTTCTTTTAGCCACAGGGACTTTGGCAGATCAAACACCACAAGAGCAAGGTTCTGTGAAGACAACAAAGTCTCTTTATTTATATTTATATTTATATTTGTATTTTTATATTTATATTTATATTTCTCCATTTTGTGTTGGTAAAAAAAGATGCAGTATGTTGGCATGGGAGACACAACTGTTGATCTTCTGTAAATGGTGAGGGGTGAAGCGGGGCTCTTCCTCAGGCTCATGTCTCAGCGGTTAACCAGGCGCCATTGTACCCGGCCGTGCGGGATCCCTACGAATCCCCAGAGCAGCGCGTGTGCCCGGGCTGGGCTGGCAGGCTCCAGCAGCTGACACTGCCACAGACACCCCTCTCCACGAGCTGATTAAGAGGTGAAGGTTCCCCGTGGCCGTAGAGCCGCCACAGCCCTGGCCCCCACCACCACCAGCCTACTCAAGGGCTGCGCAGCCCTGACAAAATCACAATCGCTTGAACACAGAAATAGTCTCGGTGACGCTGAATCAGTCCTTGGCAACCTATTGATCCCATAAGGCATCTCAGGATATCTCTGCCGCTGGAGCTCAGGCCTCGCAGACCTCACGGCTCTGCACGCCCAGGCCCTGGCCATGCTCCTGAGCTCCATGTCTGTCTGTCTGTCTGCTCTGCGGAGGCTTGCTGGGCATAGGTCTGCAGTAACTCAGTGTGTTACCGCAGCAAATGCTGCAGACACCTTGTCAGATGAATGATGCTAGAAACCTAAAATTATTATTCCTCTTTTGAAATTACAATTGTATCTCAAAATGGGGAGTTTTATGATTAACTTAGACCAGTCTAAGACCTTTTTTGGCAGTAACAAACCCTGAAATTTCCATTTATTTTATTACTGTACTTTTGGTTTTATCCCTGTTTTCGTTTTCTCACATGTAATTCTGAGTTAGTATTTATTATTTTTTCTCTTTACCAAGGATTGCTGGAATCTAAAAGGTATTTCAGACAACTCTATCAAATAGCTAAAAAACGTTTCTCTTCAAAGTAAAGTAATATTCCCTTTTCAGTCATATAGAAAATGGTGAAAAAGTGAAATCTTGATGCGCCCGATGAGAACAATAGATTTGTGTTCAGCCTTTCCTTCTCTAAATTAGAAATCACAGTATAGACAATGGGATTTCTAAATCATATATTATACCTTATTCTCTGGTGGGAATAAAATGTTCATGTTTGCCTCCTTTTCTCTGTTTAACTTTGACTGCTGTGAACACTAGGAAGAATAACCCTGCAGCTTTTCTCTCTCTCTCTCTTTTTTTTTTTTTTTTTTTTTTTTTTTTAATCTATTCACTTTATACTTTTCAGACAGATTTTTCCCCGGGGTGAAACAAAGGTTAACTGAAATTTCCTCTGTTGTGTACCTGAACGAATCAGCAGTTTGAGAAGGAAATCCCATTGATGGGCAAAGAGAGTGACAGGCTCTATTTAAAGAATTCCCCCGACTGTGTGGTAGACCAACCATGCCATGAATTTAACTGTTCCTGTGGTCCCCATACTTGTACCCACCAAAAAAAGAGAAAAACCTACTTTGTTCTGCAAATGTTGTGCTAAGCTTTGAAAATCATGAGCCGCTGAGTTTTGTGAATTAACATGGCCAGCAGTGGCCAGTGCTGAAGGAAGCAGTGTTACAGCACAGATAGAAAACAGACAGGAAATTATGCATACTTATATAATGGAAAGGGCACCCTACATGTTCACACTTAGCGTGTATCCCTGCATTTCAGCAGTTTGGTGGTACATACATTTCACAAAAATATGATTTACAGAATTGTCTTCTGCTTTGTTGACTGCACGTTTTTATTCCCACTTGGTACATGAGGCGTTTTACCCACACAGAGCTGCTGGAATAAATGGAGCTGAGGGAGACATGAAGGGCGGTGCAGGTGTGTGGAGGGGGTGCAGGACGGGTTGTTGCAGAGGTTGTTTGGGGTAACAGGGCCAAAATGTGGTATGAAAAGAAACGGGGTACAGGGTCAAAATGTGGCATCAGGGACCTGACTCCCAATAGAGCGCAGGATGCACTGACACTTCAGTGATTTCAGTATTCATTAATGTCTGCTTTAACACAAAAAATACATCTCTGCCTGGTTAGGTGCTCTTGACTCATCTGTGTTTTGCTCCGTGGCCTATGATGGCCCTGGAGCAGCCAGCCCAGCCCAGCCATGGGGCCCCATTAGCAGACACGCTGCTGGGGGATTAGAGCAGCAGTCCAACCCAACGGCCAGAC
This sequence comes from Hirundo rustica, assembly GCF_015227805.2. NCBI lineage: Eukaryota > Metazoa > Chordata > Aves > Passeriformes > Hirundinidae > Hirundo > Hirundo rustica. The sequence continues at coordinate 82,344,431 of NC_053488.1, read as the reverse complement.
CTTTCCTCTCTGGCAATGATGGTTAAGTCTTCCCCCACGGGTCATAGCTGCTGAAGTTTATTTAAAGTAACTTTTACAGCTCCTTGGGGGGAGTTTCCCACATTTGCAGGGCTGCTCAGAGGTGTGTGAGTTTCTTTTCCTGTTTGAACTCTGATATGCTTTTGGCCAACTCTGCCTTTGCTTCAGTCAACTGCTTACATTTTAATTAAAAACGGGTTGAGTATTGTTTGTTGGATTTTGTGATGCTTTTCAAAAATGGCAGATAAAGGCTGCTAAAAATAAAGCATTGCAGATATTTCTCTACTGCCAAAACATGCGTGCATTTCTGGCACATACGTAATTTTAGGTATGAAGGGGAGAGGTAAAAGACCCTTTTTTTTTTTTTTTTTGCCATGAAAAAATGTCTCGAATTGAACTTCTGTCAACAATTCCATCGACTGATTTCCCTGCGGGAGTTATGGATCTCTTTTAAAGCTGTCTTAAAGAGATATTGACAGGTATTCCATTAAACAGCAGGTGTTTTGTTTTTAAGTAAATCATCTCTTTGTTATCAAGGAAAAGTTGAGAAATCCCTAGAAAAACACACCAGGGTTGATGCTGTTCCCCTCCAAGGGGCTGCTATGATGAGCTGGGGTGTGCAGAGGGGACTGCAGCCCCACGGCCACCTGTGGGGAGGGGTCCCTACTGGGATGGACCTGGAGCCGCTGGAGTGGGAGGTTCAGCCAGCACCAAGCAGGCTGGTCAAGCAGGACCAGATTCTTCTCCATGGTGTCTGGTCAGCAGCAGGCCACGGTGAAGTGGGTGGATGGGCATGTGTACACACATAAACACTCACAGACTCACAGACAGGGCCGTGCAGACACACACACGTTTATCTGTACGCTCCTGGAATACCTCTGCCAGGAGGGACAGATGTGCAGTGTGTCCTGGTCCACAGGCACCCAAGTTCCTGTGTTTTACAAAACCTGGTGTCCGGAGGCCACCACGGTTTCTGTTTTGGGACGGTGCTTGGTTGCCGCGCCGGCATACTGTCGTTGCTTTTTCTTTTGTGAGAAGGGCTACTTGGGCACAGAAAATGTGAAACTCATTACAGCAACCTCTATTGCCATAAGACTTGAATCACTTTGGGTCGCACATAATCAGGAATTTTCGGATATATGCAATATGTCACAATGAGAAATTCTTACAGATCTAGTGATTTTTAGGGATTTTAAGGCTTATAATTTAAAATGCTCTTCCACTTGCAGCAGAAGCTGTGTCCTGGTAAGGTAAATATTGTTCAGATATATGTCTGAAACAGTCCTTGCCACAGAGATCTTACAGTAGAATATAATTAGAGTTCTCTATTCTGCTATATTAATTAGCAGTCAAAATCCAATTTTTAAGGCCCAGTTTTGAAATGTATTTGCCCTTCAGGCCATGTATCATTGTTCCACAGCTTGAAGTGTCCTGTTTCACTGGGCTGATCATAAAATAAAATAAATAAAATACATCTCGTCATGTATTTTCCAGTTAGAAGGAAGGGGGCACATGACCACTTGCCTTCTTCTTTTGGGAAATTTAGCATTTTATTTTAAAAGTGTGATGTCCATGCTCTGCAGCTTCTCTGTTGTTGAAGAAGGTGATGCATAGACTCTTGCAGGGCAGGCAGATCTTGTGTAAGGATATGTTTTCTCCCAGCCCTGATGAGTGAAACATGAGTGTGATTTTGGGGGGGGGGGTCACAGCCCTTGCCCAGCAGTGCCCTGCCCTGTCCTGTCTGGGCAGGGCAGCCTGATCAGCTGCTGGGATCCCTGGTGGAGCAGCACAGCAGATAAGGAAATTTTGTGAACTGTTTATTGTTTATTCTGATTCAGTGTTTTGTTCCGTGGAAGCAGATTGTTCCTCTGGGCAATTTCAGGTTTTGACTGCTGGTCCTCCTTCTCCCTCCTCCCCTCCTCTCCCTGTCTGGGATGAAAGAGGGGAGGTTTGAATGCACATTGAACACTGGTCCTAAATCTGGCTTCACCCCGAGCGCTGCTCAGAAATTTACATTTTCATGCTGGTGGAAGGATACATGTGAATCTCAATGATCTTTCAAAATTTTCTTTAAATAAAAGCAAAGCTGTTGCTTGCCATTCATCCCATTGTGCAGGGGCAGAGGACAGCCAAAATGTGGTACTTGATAAAGGGAGAACCTTGTGCAGGGCTTCCATTTTCATATAAATGGTGTATATTTTACATCCTCTTCTTTCCTGATCAGCAGTTCGACAATACCATTTTCTCGAAGTATAAATACAAGAACTTTATACAGTAAGGTCTGTTGCGTTTTTTAGTATAGAAATATATATCATCATACTACAGGAATTCATCTTAATCTTAGTACAGAGAATTTAGTGTAGAAATTAACATAATCTTATAAAGGAGATAGCATTTAATAAAGGAAGATGAGGAAGATTAAAAGCACAAATATACCAAAGATGTTCTTGTTTTTATTTAACTCGCAGAAAGCTTTAAGTGAGTTTCATTTATGCAACTTCTTCACAGAAAAAGGGGGAAAATTTGATAGAGATTGTCTGAATAAGTCTTTGAACTGCGTATTCTGAAGAGTAAAAATAAAAGTAAGGCAAATGCAAAAATAAAGCAATCACAGCCCTTCCTTCAGGCAGAAATCCACATTCTGTGTGCATGCCCACCTTAAAAAAAAGCGTAAAATTCTCTGATGTGGTACTGGCAACCGCCTTGGAGGACGTCAGGTGCAGGTGTCGTACCAGGCTTTGCTAGGGATGGAACTCCCAGCAAACAGCGTGTGTCTGCCCAAAACTGCCCTGTCTGCCCCAGGTCATGGTCTGTGGGGTGGGAAAGCATCATCCTTGGGCAGCCCGGGGTGTCGGTGACCCCAGCTGTGGTCCCTTGTCCACTGTGTGTTGATTCTGGGTGCCAGCTGCCACCTGCCCCGAGGCAAAGCCGCTGCTGCACCCTTGGGGGAGGCTGCCCCTGCCTGAGGCTGCATGACGAGGAGGGAAGCAAAGGTGGTGAGGGCTGCAGGCTGCAGAGGGTGTGGGACCCCAAAATGCCAAGGTGCTCCTGCTGCTGCTGAGTGAGCCAAGGGAGCAGCCAGGACAGTTCAGGAGTGGCCAGGAAGCACCCACAGGGCGCTGGGATTGCCTGCAGGACACACTAATTCACCCAAATAAGCGAACAAAACCAGAAGGAAGTTGAAGTCAATTTGATAATAGTTTTGTGATTTATTTTGTGATCTAGAGCCAGACAAAACACTGTGGTCAGCGAGAAATATTCTTGCAGATTTTTTAATGTTTCTCTACAGCAGGATTTCACCTTGGTTGCAGAAGCAAAACTCTCTGTAGGTGTTTGTCTGACAAATTTATTGTGTTAAAACAAAGCCTTATGCAATCTATTGTGAATTAGAATTAACTTTTAGATCACCAAAGAGATTTAGTAAAGGGAGATTTTGTTGTAATATTTCATTCAGCATTAAAGCTCTTATATTTATTTTCTGAGTGGTACAGTTTTAGCTTCTTGTATTAGGAATATTTGAATCATTGTATCATGGTTTTCCCCTGTGAATCTGGGGATTTTGACAGTGAAGAAGAGAAACTTGGTTGGTTTGCCCTCAGAAAGGACATGCCTAATGATTAACAGGAGTTAATTCGCTGGTAATTTTGATCTGTGACCATTCTGCATGTGCCTTTCTGTGCAACACGGCACTTGCCGTGCTGACTGCCAAGGCTGAGCTTTGAATTACAAATACCTTTTTCTTGATGAATTAATTTCCTTAACAGGCATTTAAGGCATAAATAATGCACTCAAATATGACAGTCTTTCTTTACTTTTAATTATCGGGCCTCAAAAGTCTTGATTTTCTCTCAAGCATACCCACAACTTGCTCCTGCAATGGGGTGCTGACTCATCACTGTCCCATCCATGCTCCCAGTGATCCTGAACAGTGCTGGAGTCACAGTGCAGGTGGGTGCTGGAGTCCTGGCAGTGGCCAGTCACTTTGTGTGCCACGACTCAGGTTCATACATCATTCACGTCACTTTTTTAACTGGCCACTTAGTGCATTACCAATGTCTCGGTGACAGTTGTTGGCATGAGCAAGTGTTGGAAATAAAAAGACTTCAGGGTGTTGTTCAGGTGAGAACATGTGGTGTGAGTCCTGACTGTTGAACGAAGAGCAGCAGTAAGCAGGAGTTGTGCTCTAAAGTACCTGAGCGACATACCTTGTATCCTGATACTACATCACATGCTTCAGCCAAAATTACTGACTTTTTCAGTAAATTAATAGGAAGACATAAAATTATAGATTATATCATTTTAATTTGTAGTCATCCACTTTCTAATGGAAATGAATAGTACAATCAAAATTGGAGAAATTTTTGCTGTCTGTAAATTGTGATGTTGTGATTTGTGTTAGTAACCTGGGTGCCTCAGATTCAGATGCAGGATCAGGATGGGATAGTTTGCATTTAAAAGTTTGCAAACATGCAGGATTAATTTGCACACAGGTTGTAATGCTTGCTGTAAAGTACAGGTAAGGTGAGCACCTGTGCTGACGTGGATCTTCCTGCAGCAGTGAGGAGCTGCTGCGGGAGCACAGCTGTGTGTGCACAGCCGGAGCGATGAGCCGTGTTCACATGCAGAATTTTTAACAGCTCTAGCTGCATCCTTATTCCTTTAGCTTATTGGCCTTTCATTTCCTTCTTGGTTTGTTTCTTTTCCCTCCTGCCAGCCCAAAGGCCACATGTGAGAAGGTTATGGCATGACAGTCGATAATTCAGTGTGTCCTCTTGATTTATTGCACATTACCAAACCCGGTTTGGAAATAGATTTGCTCAGCTTACAGTGTGGGTGTCTGAGGTTATGCTCGCTCTTGTTGGCATGCAGCAGTCAGGATGCATGGCTGCAGACACAGACTTGGTGATTTTGCAAGGAGAGAAAAAAAGTGTGTTCTCTGCAGTAACTTGTTCCGTGTGCTCCCACGCTTGCAGCCTCTGAGCTGGAGCTGGGCATCCCCACAAACGCAAGCAGGGACAACTACCATGGCTGGAATCAGCACCTTGGGGGCCCATACCTCTGGAAGAATTGAATCACCACCTGAAATTTAAACCCCAGGGGTCAGGAAAAGAGTGTGGTGTCAGAAAAACTCCCAATAGGTGCACATGTGCTGATATTCAAGTGAGGCAGATTTGGTGCCCAGTAGGTCAGAAGCTTTCCTTTACCAAAGATGGAACTAGTTTCTCTGCTTTAGTACATCAAAATATGTTAACAGTTTCAATCACTGTAGTAATCATCATGTTGAATATATTGTAGAAAAATATTAATATAAATTAAATATAATTAATTTTAATTTTGTTTTTCAGGAAAAATTGATGTGAACTGGTCCATCTCTCATAAGGATTTAGAGGTAAATAAAGACAACCAAATTTTTCTATAATTTTTTATTTTGTTGCTTCTTAACAAGCAGAATAAAGTAAATGGGATTGAAAAACCCCTCTGTGGTGTTTTTGTGAGATGATTAGCAGTGTCCACCCACAGGAGGAAGGAGTTCTTGAGCTGGGGCTGGAATAGAGGCAGAAAGGGACAAGAGTGCCAAGAACTGTAGTGCTTCCACAGACTGTGCAGGATGGAGATCGTCTCTTCCTTCCTGGTCTCTTTGGAGCCTCAGAACTGTTTCAGGGCAGCCTGGTCCCCTTCCCAGGCAGCAGTGGGAGGCATCAGGGTGTGCAGCCTTCCTGGCCTCGGCGCAGGGGCAGCGTGGGGACACCGCAGCCCAGAGTTCCCAGCTGAGGTGCTGGAGCATCCATGAGGAGTGAGCTTCAGCTGCTGTGTTCAGCTCCTTCCCTTTTTCTTGCCAATGTCCAGTACAGGTGATACAATCGAATGAGACATTAACAAATTCTTTCCCTGAGGAGAAATGGTTTTTTTATACCTCTCCTGTTCACTCATCCAAAATTTAATGTATTTTTTTTAACTTGTAATGTTTACTAGGCAATGATGATTTAGTTGTCTAGCTGTAGATAGGATTTTCAGTTCTGACTGCCTACACAGAAAGTATGTGTGAGGTCACTGGGAGAGAGACAGTTGTTTCCAGCTTCTTTATTTTTTTTTTTTCCTTCTTTTTTTTTTTTTTTCTTCTTCTTTTTTCCTTTTTAAGTCTTTCTTTACAATTGCAAATTGCAGATTTCATCCAGACTTCTAGAGCATTGTACTTTGTCTAAGCAGTTTGCTTTAATGTGTGCAAGGGAATATATAACTTGCATTTGCAATTGATGTTCATTATATTTGTGTTCTGGAGAAAATTCCAGTTTGTCGTAACAGAGCACAGTGAGTAAAAGTATCTTGGATGATTGAGGGAAAGCTTCACAACTTCAGTTTTAAATAGCAAAAAAGAATGTCCTGAAGCAGAAGTTCAAATGAGAACTTTTCTTCCAGACAATGCAGGTTTCTCTGTAACAGAATTACCCATTCCAAAGCTGGATGTGAAAATCGTACATGTGAAACATTAGATTTCTGCTGGATCACTGCCAGCAGTGACCTTTATAATTCCCAGCTCCCAAAGCACAGAATCTCAAGTGGTAAATGCACTTCTCTCTCTGTTTCACCAGGCGCAGATCTCCAACTATGTGGGCGTGAGGCACAGCAGCATGCGGTACTACGCAGCTGACAAAAACGTTACTTGTAGGAACTGCCACAGACCAGGACATTTGTCCAAGAACTGTCCCACTCCAAAGGTAAATGCTTAAATCACTTAACATTCAGCTGTTTTTTAATATACCTTGGTGCTTGCTGTTAGAAGCACTGTTTCAGTGGTTTATCCTTCCTTTGAAGCACTGCTCTGAGTTGCAGAATAGCTTGCAGTTTACTATATAAAATTATCCCTCTGTTTGGCGATGTCATTGCTTTTATTGTTTTTATAGAAGAAAAATGTGCAGAATTATATTATATAGAATCATATTGAATGGTTTGTGTTGGAAGAGACTTAAGGATTAACTTGTTCCACCCCTGCCCTCGCCATGGGCAGGAACAACTTCCACTAAACCATGTGGCTGTAAACTGAGAAAAAATAAATCAAATGCCATACAGAAATGTCTTTTTTTTTAATATGGTAACACAGTTGGTCAGTGTAAAATATTTTTTCAATCGTACTTTGAACAAGGAGAATCACTGGAATCAGAAATACAGCCTTAGTAAATGAGTGAAAGCAGAAAGTATAATGAGTCATGATGTGAACAGTGTTAAAAACAGTGGACAAGACAAAACTGGAGCTAACTTTAAGAAGCTCAGATAGATGCGAAATATTCCAAAAGTTTGTCCTGTGGTTAGTTTGTCCTGTGTCCTGGGATTTTAAAGTCAGTCAGTACACTGTCAACAAGTGGGAGCGTGGATTTACCAACCCCCACAGCAGATTCTCTAAAACTCTCGGTCCTTGGGGCTGTTACCCACGAGGACACTCAGAATGACAATGTCCTACACGACCCTTGGTGGGAAATACACTCACTCACTGGGAAAACTGGCTTTACAGAGATACAGGTTTGGCCTCAGAATAGTTGTCTGCGTGTTGTATTTGTCACTCCAGGTGCTAAATTGTGTGAGTCATGAGGCTGTGCCGGTGAGTCCAGATGGCAGCCGAGTGCCCACCCAGCTACCCCCAACGCACCGCTGTGTGGGGGCAGCAGAGCTGGAAGGATCTATTGAAACACCGTCACTTAACGTGACTCTATTTTTGTTTCTCCTTAGAAAGTTCCTCCGTGCTGTCTGTGTGCAGGAAGAGACCATCTGCAGCACAGCTGCCCAGCACGTTTCTGTCTGAACTGCTGCTTGCCCGGGCACTATTTCAAGGAATGCCTGGAGAGAGCCTATTGGAACAAACACTGCAACCGCTGTGACATGAAGGGCCACTATGCTGATGTGAGTATGGCCTTGGCACAGAGATCGGGCGTGGTTTGGTTTGGGTCTGTCAAAAACTGGATTTACAACAGCTACAATCTCTTCATATTTCTTTGATTTTACATTGTGCCTATTTGTATAAGCATGTGAAAATGTTGTGCTTAGTCATGACTTTACACTATCACAGTTGTCATGGAAAATGGTTCAAAGAAAACAAACCAAAGCGTTGTCAACACTTGGTCTTTAGTTTGGTTCAGTTTATTAGTGGTGGACAAAACCATCATTTTTCCTGTTGAATGAAAAGTGACACAGTATCTGTGAGTGTACCAGGAAGAAGTAAAGAGTAACTCTGATGCATCAGGAATTCCAGATCTATTTTTTTCACTACGATCAGATTACTATTAGACAGAAGTAGTTTGAAGGTTTTGAGTTTGACAAGATCTACTAAAGTAAAATATAGAAGAAAACTAAAGATGTTTATCTTGTTTATGTTATCGTGGTTTTATATGTCCCCAAAATTCAGTCGTATATGTAGCAGTCAAGCTTTTATGATATTTTTTTCTCTTTAATTAAACACAAAAAGGGATAAAAGGCAAACTGATAATTTTGACATACATTCACACTTCAGTTTCTATCTATAGATATGGCCTATATGTTTGTTTTTCAAATAGCCCTGTGGGATTTCATAAACAATGGATTTTTTGAAACTCAGAAATATTTGAATCTCTTTCTAAATGTCTTCTTCCTGCCTTTATTTCTTCTGTTCTGTTTCTTCTTCTCTGGTCAAAGACCATGTCACAGTGGTACATGAGATGTGCGAAGGACAACCAGCATATTTTGGAGTTGCTATTTCTTAGTATAATTGAAAGTGTTCCAGATGTACTTTTGCTTATAGCTAATGTGCCCACAATACCTTTATAGAATGTGAATTGTATATTTCTGCACCCTCATTCTGGTAGGCAGTGAGACAAAACTGCAGTCTGAAATGAAGCATCTTTTCTTTGCCATCTTTTCTCTTTCAACACATTTTATGACACCATTTCTCATAAACTGATGTTCTTTTCTTTGAAGAATCATGAGTGCTGTATTATACAAGCATTTAAATCCTACCTGAGCTGTGCAGGTTATCAGGAACATCACAGCATGTATTTTTTCTGTTCATTTAGGTCCACCTTAAATCAGAAAGGTTTTTCTTTGAAACTTTGGGCAGTTCTTGTGCGCTCTTGCATGGGAGGTGTGAGGCTGCCTGTGTCATTGATGTATGTGAATACTGGGGCATCAGAGCAGGAGGTCACCTGCCCAGTCCTCAGAGTGAGAGATGGCATGGCAGAGCTAAGGCTAAGGAATCAAAACTAGCAGTAAATCTTTTCTGAGATCAGAGCAGAAAGCCTAAGAAGCCAAGAGGTGATCAAGATACGAAAGGAACACTTGGACAGGGCAAGGTTGCTGCTGATGGCCTAAAGGTATTTTCTTTCCAGACATTCATAGTAGAAAAAAACAGGGATGTTCCCATGCTGAAACCCCTTACTTTGTGGAGGAGTGCCCCGGAGAAGTTGTCAAAGGGAAGAGAATGTGAGGGTTCCTATGAATCTGTGAGTGCTAGCCCGTTACCAAAACTGGGTAACAGCTGCCCAAAAGCTGCAGAGAAGCATGAGGGTGAAATGGCCCAGCCAGTGACGGCAGCAGACGCCTTGGTGCTTGGTGCATGAGGGTAACTGAGTTGTAAATGCAAGGACAGTGTGTAGGGGATGTCCCAGGGAGAGCTGGGGGTCACAGACTGCCAGCTGCGCCTGTGCACCAAGCCAGGGAGCAGGAACCATGGTGGTGGCATGTTGGGATGGGTGTGTAAATATGATATACTTGGGGTGATTCAAGGCTGCTTTTGTAAAGGAAATCCGACTTCTCAGGAATCTCTGGAGTTCTTCTAAGGAGCAGGTTGACAAGCGTGTGTGTAAACATGATCCAGTTGACATAGTTTACAACTTCCAAAGGGTGTTTTACAAAGTTACTGACCAAAAGCTTTCAAGCAAATTAAACAGGCATGGAGTAAGAGGATAAAGGTGGGATATACTAGTGTGACATGAAAAAGGGTGAACAATGGGGCAACAAGATTTGCTGAGAAGACTGAATTACTTACAGAATCAGTGCTGTGAGCCAGCTGTGCAAAACTGCCCAAGAACTGTAAGAATCAGAGGGAAAACACAATAAAATGGCAATTGAAATTGAGTGGCAATAAATGTAAAGTAAAATAATCTCATCTTGGCATATGGAATAACAGGTTCTGCATATTACTGTTCAGGGCTCAGATTTCAGTTATGAGATATCATTCCACAAAAAATCTGTTTAGTCTTCATGAGCTGTGAAAGAAAAAAGCTGGTGCAATGTTAGAAATCATCAGGAAAGCAGGAGCACATGGGCACAGCTTTGGTCCCTGTCTTCTGTATCCCTCAGCATGGCCACAACATCTCAGCCTGCAAGGGAGTTGATAGAGGCAAGGGTTTGTAAAGAGCTTCAAAACCATCTGTCATGGGAGACAGTGGTCAGGGATCAGTTGTTCATCATTTCTTCCAGTACACCTGAGGAAGGCAATGGAAGGCAGGTTGGGAAGAGACAGTCCAAGGTGACTCTGTGTGGTCAGCAGCAGACCTGGAGGCTCCTTACTGAGGGATGCAGATCTGCCCTGTCCTGCTTCCAGAGGAAATGGGAGAAGTTAATGTTAGAGAAAACACAGAATCCTACAACATCAGGTTGGAAGGGACTTCATGGATCATCTCAGCATCATCCCCAACGTTTCTTGGCAAAAGCGTGGTCTACAGAAGACAGGCTAGCCGAATCCTAAGAGTGTCCCATTCTGGGGAATCCACCACTTCCCTCAAGAGATGATTGTTCTCATCATAAAAAGTTTTCTCCTGTGTCCACCTGAGATCTCCTGAGGAGCAGCTTTTAGCTATTGCCCCTTGTCTTTCCCAAGTGACTCCTTGTAAAACAGGGGAATCCCCACCTTCTTGTTATCAAACGTATGTTATGAAATGCTTTGGATGCTCAAAGGAAGTTGTAATTTGTCTTTCTCAGCAAGTTTACTCCCTTTTACTGTAACACAGAGGGTGCATTACAGGCTCTTGTGCACAGTCTGTCAGACTGACTCTCCACTTTGGCCCAGAAGTGAATATAAGGCAGTTTGAGGTGTTTCACATAGTTTGATTAGGTAACATTCAAAGTTACTTAAAACATTTTAGGGTCATACATTTATGATCCGCTAGATAGTCTCTTCTCCTGAGACAGTGCTGAGAACATACAGAGTCCTCTTAGCTGGAGTTATACTGGAAGGAGCACGGCCTCTCATGGTTTCTTTGGGAGGGTCATCAGAGGAGGTGCTTTTGACTGATTCAGTGGCAGTCAGGTGGATGTCATGAGCCTTGTGGTTGATGTGCAGCCTTACCTGGCAGCAGCAGGGGTGGCAGAAGGACTCCATGAACAGGGCATGTTGCAGGGAGCAGGCAGAGGGGGCAATGTCTCCCCGTATACCTGGGAAAACCAGCATGTGCTCAGTGAGCTAGAGGGGTTCTCCCAGGAACTGGCAGACAGCAGTACCCAGGTGCTTAGTGCCCTGCAGCCACACTGTGTCTGATGGCCCCATCCAAATGCCCTAATGCCCTTATTGTCAGCACTCCTTCCCATGAACCAGCTGGGTGCTTTGTCTGGCATCTTCTCTGTATGTTCTGACAACTTTCTGGGCGTGCAAACCACCACTAAGCTCTGGGGAGGTTCCTTCTGCCTTTGTTTTTTCTGGCATACCGCTCTGGGCTGGGATGGAGCTGGAGGTGCTGGGATCATTCCATGAGGGCAGCTGGCATCCATGTGGCCCATTTCCCCTGGGCAGAGAGCATGATGTTTTCTCTTCCTCATGGGTTCCCCAATGTCCTTCCCCACCCTTCACACCTCTGACTGTCCACATCCACCCAAGGGTGAGCATACAGCCATGCCTACCAGCGGCCAGGGTGACGCCAGCAGTTACCCAGCTTTGCCCGCCCGGCACCAGCGGCTGTCTGCACTGGCAGCGTGGGGAGAGGTCTCGACATCTGCTTGTGCAGGAGTGGTTTTGAAGGGAAGCATTGTGTGTTTTCTGCGGCAGTTCCCATGTGGAGGTGATGAAAAGTGTGTGTTTTGGCAAATCTTTTGTTTTATTGTGGTGGCTTGCAGTGGGGCAGCTCCAAGCAGCCGCTGCCTCTTTGACAAAGCACCAGAGGATTCTGTTAAAAAGTTGTGTTTAGTAATTGTAGTCGTCGTGTCAGACCATAACTGACTCGGAGCTGAAGGATTTTTGCGAGATGAGTAGCTATGCCAGCAGGGACCCAAGTCTCCTGGGCCAGCCGCGCTCTCATTAAGATTTGCCGCTAGCCGTGGCGGTGTTCGGCAAGTATGTGACGTGCATGCTGTTATTGTATGCTTGGCTTGTCAGCCTGCAGCTTTCTGACACTCACTTATGTCACTCTTTATTCAGAGACGAAGAAGCTTTTGATAATTTGACAAGACAAGCTCTTAAACGATCTAGGTCATGGCCTTCACTGTCTGTGATTGTGAACATATTTCCTGAAAGCCCTGTCACTCATCACAGCTACATTTTCTCCCGGGGAGCCGCGGGCCCGTCCCGGTCTCCTGTCAGCGCGTGCATTTTGGTTATTCATACGCCAAATACAGTAGTGGGGTTTTTCCTCGCCTTTGGCCGGCGCTCGCATGTTAGCGGGGCTAATCCGCTCCCCGCGCCGCGCGCCCCGCAGCGCCGCCGTCGAGGGCCCTCTCGGCGCGAGGCAGACGACCGGCCGAGGGGAGCGGAAAGGAGGAAAGGCCGCTTAGTGCCGGTTTTGTGTTTGCTCATTGTTGTGGAAATATGAGAACTGGTGGCAAGGGCCTCGTCTATTGAGCTCTCGAGTCCCGGTCTGCTGTCAGGGGCTGTTTGAGATTGAGTGTTTTATTTTCTTTGATGTTCACATTGGAGAATAGGGAAGTGGGAATTAAACAACAGATGCATTAAGCCGTTGTTCTGGTAAAACAATAATTAGCACCTGATAAAATTCAATATGGGTCAAAATGTGCGGCACCCGGTCTGGATTCTCCCATTATGGCGCCCTGCACTGGATCAGCCTCAGGCACGAGTGATGGCCCTTCCGCGGCGAGTGGACGTGGTCCACAGCAGCAGCGACGCGGGTTTGGGGGAACAACGGCACGGCGCTCGCACGGCCCAAGGTGTCGGCAGGTGCTCCCCTCACCCGTGCGCTCCGTGGCCGCGCGGCGGCAGTGGCACTACCCTCTGGAGTAGGCACCTTTTGTGCTGGTACATCAAAATGCAAGTAAGGTCAGACCACTGGGGCAGGAAATAAATGCAATTTTATTTTAATGTAGTTCATCACGCTGCCATAGTAGCTAGGTACCACGAGGGCTTTTCTTTAAACGAGGGCCGTTCATGGTTAAGTTCTTTTAAATAAATAAGGAAAATCATGGGTTTGGCTGCGGTTGTGTTTGGCTATGCTCTCTTCCATAGCAGACCTCTCTGCTTCATTTAAGGAGCCAGTATTTGGTAGTAGTTGTTAATCATATTATTTGTCATTCCACGATACAAGATGCAGACAATAACCCGGAGCTGATGCAAAGTAATGAGGTTTCTGGTTAAAAGCATCATCTCTAAAAAGCTGTTGTTTAACAGTGACCCCTCCTCAGCTGTTGTACCCCACTTCATAATGCTGAGCAGTATTACCCCAAGCCACCATCTGAATGAAGGAATATGCTTAGCCTTCCCTCACCACTTTCGTCCTTGCCTTCTTTCAGTTTTCCCTCAACCTTAAAACATCCCTGAGGATAAAACCCACCTCTGGACAGCACCACGAAGAGGCTGGGTCTGTGCCCCTCCCAGGGTTTTGACAAGAGCTCTGCTGACTGTGGTTCTCACTCAGAGCTATAGATTTTTGCTCAAAATTATGTCTTTGTGTCCAGAGCAGAAAAAATACCCAACCAAACAATAATTCAAAAAAAAAGTAATTTTGATGATGATGATGATAATGATTAAATAGCAGTCGTGTGAGTAAAGGTCATACCACAGAGTGGCATTTTACCAGTATAGGACAACTCACTGATTGCAATTGTTCAACCATATTAGCCCAGGCACACTGTGGTAATCGAAAACTATCCAGAACTAATGTATAAATAAATGCCTGCTACCCCTGAGTCAGACCAGCACAGCTGTCCTGCACAGCTGAAACCTCCTCAGGTCTGAGGGAGATGCTGAGAGCTCTGGCACAATATTTTTACAGGTTAGAGTGTTTATATGTTGCCTCTCTGAACCCTGGCTAAGTTGGGGAAGGAGGAAAATCCTTTTGTCTGTACTCAAAAACAGCTTGAGTGTGTTCAGCCTGTCAGATCCTTGGTGAGGAATGTGATGTCCTTCACACATTTCCTCTATAGAAATATTAATAAAAAACTCAAATATTTACACACAGTATTTGAGTAAGAGGTGAAATATTGAACCATTACATAGAACAGATTGTAGATTTTTCTGCAGACAATTATGTTACTGGTGGAATGAATAATAAATAATATCATTTCCATCACATCTGGGAAAAACACACTGTATGTGCCACAGGGTGACTGGCAAAAACTTGGATTTTATTTTGAGAGGTACTGGTTGTGGTGTGGATTTTTTAAATTAACACACTCCATCAAAATAAAAGAAAGCAACAGTTTGGGCATGAGTGAAAAATTTATTCGAAATCTAAAGAAATGTTAATAGTACTCATTTGCAAGTAGTCATGAGGCTTCAATGTTTGAAATTGCAGCTGCAGCATATTATGGAGAAGCCGTGGAGTACTATATTTCTTTTTAAAGTACTTAAAATGAAGGTTGGCAAACCAAGTTGCTAGTTGTTGAAATGAGTACGGAGCTGTTCTAATAAGAGGGTAAATGTTCTAAAGGGAAGTGAAAGCCCTCCGCTGCAGTAGCCGTGCACCAAAATCACAAAAAGTGCCACAATTTCCGTGCCTGTCTGTGGCTCAGGGGCCGTCAGAAATATTGTACATTTTGTAAAAGCATTAAGAACCCCTGAGAGAGCGATCTGAGCCTTGGTGACCACCAACATGTTCTGATTTTGTTTTAAAGATCCGCGTTTTCCTCTTTACCGTCTCTCGTGTCCCTCAGGTCAATTGTGTCACTGCTGTGACTCAAAAACCTGCTCTGAATTTTTTTTTTTTCAAAGGGCTGCACTTGGTGTGAAAGTCTGGCAATTAATAAAAATAAAAGTAAAAAAACCCCAAGATAGTAATTGTAAAAATAGCAACATTAAAGCAATCTGTTATGGTTCTTGTTTACAACTCATCTGACATGAGGCTGCTGAGGATTATTACATGTAACAATTATATTTTGATTAGGAAAGAGATACATACAAAAAAGATAAAATATTTCTGTTTCTACGTGAAAGGAAGGTACCTTGTGATTTAGCTTCTAGAGCGTTATGTAAATTTAAAATATCAGAAAATGTAGAATTTAAATCCACCCCTGTTTGTTTTACAGCATTAATACTTCCTACAGTCACGAGCACACTGCTCTCCCAAACTTCTGCCCCTCGGAAAAAAAGGGCAGAGAGAAAACTGTTACTGGCTTTCTGACAATGGCAGGGAGTGTGTTAAACCAGTGTAAAATTCAATTAAACTGTCTAGCCGGGTTTTTGAAGCTGAAATGCAGACCCTTTCAGTTAAGCTTCTTATTTTCCTGTGACCGACACCAGTGGATACTGTGTTATGCCAAAACCAACAGGCTGTAAAGCACCTTGTTTCATGCTCCTAGCTGATCAATATTTTTATTTTCCAGGCTTGCCCAGAAATATGGAGGCAGTATCACCTAACAGTAAGTAGAAACACCTTTTTTATTTTCTTCTACACCCAACCTATTTACTCCTCTGTGAACTGCTGACCATAAAATATAGATAAGCATCTTCTCAGAGAAGATAATAAACATCTGAAGAGTTTTTGAACTGAAGAAGGCAATGAAACACTGTCATTACTTTTTAAGCATCTTTAGAACTTCTGATTTAATTTTAATACTGCAATAATTAAATTAATGCTTTGCCTCTCTTCTCTCAGTGACCACATTTACACATAGAAAGACCGTTAAATTTTAAGTTGGGATGCATAGCAGAAGCAGTAATCCCATCTCAGATATCCCAGATGCTGGTAATTAGTCACTCTGTGTGACAAAGCTTTCTTCTTAGATGAGTGAAATAAATCTCAGTTAGAGCGGAGACATGAATTTGAGGAAAAATACTTCATAAACTTTCGCAGATAATTTATAATTAGTCAGGATTTAGCTGTGACTGCTTGTTTGGCCTGCCTTAGTTGAGCATTAATCCCTGAAACAGGAAAATAAGACTTTGTGAGACTGTACCAGTTTATTACTTAAGATTTTTTCTCATCTGTAAAATAGATATAAAAATAAAATAAAATGCATACAAATTTGATTAATATTGAAAACTGGTACAGTATTTAACCAGTAAAAGCAAATTCTTGCATTGATGTCACAGTTCTTAAATATATTAATTTCTAAAATTGTCAAACATAAAAACACCTTTAAAAATCAGGGTTTGTTGTTCCTTTGAACTTTTGCTGTTGCTGCTCCCCAGGTCGGCCTCACACGTATTTTGCTGTTACAGATAATTAGCCCCTGTTCTCTGCTCTAAACAAAGTAGAAAACTTTCTTCACTACTTTTCTTCCTGGATATTTGGCTTTTTCTCTGAAGCAGTAGATGGGATGTGCTTTATAATTTGTGCCTCCACCTCTTCATGGCAGTGGAATGCTCTTTTTTCTGCTTTATTCTTCAAAATTCAATGAATAGAAGAAATCTGTGCTTAAAACCTCTCATTTGTATTTTGTGCATAATGATTCTAACACAAAGATCTGCCCTGGAAATCCTCCACCCTTCCTGAGAATTTACTTTTAAACAGATTTGGTAAAGACTTTTTGTTGGTTTGGTTGGGTTTGGTTTTTTTAAAAGAAAAACATTATGAGCAAAAAAAAGGTGCAATCATTGAGTATTCTTGTTTGTTTTGTTTTTAAATGGGATAAAGCAAAAAGGTAAATGCTGTCTTTCATTATAATCCCTAAGGGTGCATGTAAAAACAATTTCTGAAATGTTTAACACACACTCAGAACTTAATAATCAGATAGAAATATTTGGTGCAGTAACATGCTGCGTTCTGTTTTTTACTGAGATAAAATATGTAATTTAATTTTAGTCTCATCTACCATTGAAAATTCTTCGAAAAGTCAGTTTCCATCAGAACTTATAAAATATTTATGTCTGTAAAAAAAAAAAATAGGGGGTAGCTTAAACTTGACCAAGTGCTGTACTAGGGCAAAATTTGAGGTATCTTGAGATAGGAAATTATTTCTGTGGATTATGTAGAAAGCATTTAGGGTTTACACTTAATGTAAAGTAAAGCTAAGAAAAGGCGTCAAAACAAGTTCATGTTAGAAAATGTGGTTACAAATATGGGCATATTATTAAAAGTACCCATTTGGAAATTTATGGTGCATTTTAAGACATTTTGAAACGTGGTCAAATATGGACACTCACAGATTAATTGGTATTGCATCAGGCCCTACCTTCTGATAAAGAGATTTTTACTATGCAGTGAATTGCAGATTATCTGCAAACAATACATTTCTGACATGTGGGAAATGTTTTGTACGCCTTCATTTTTTACATGGGAAGAGTACCTTAGGCTCAAAGTTACATTAGCAGTTGGGTTAAGCCAGGAATTAAGAAATTTGTGTGGTAAAGGACATGGTTGATATTTGCAATAAGTAAAAAAAAAAAAGAAAGTGCATTATCTGAATTGCTTAAATTTTATCTTTTATTATTCCCTTTAAATATTCTCTTTTCTACCCGAAGCAGATACTGTTCTGGCAAGAAACAACTTTTAAATTAGAATTATAAATAATGTTTATATATATGTAGGATTGTAACACAAAGCCAAAACTTTTTACTCTCATATCAGCACAGTAGTATTTCGCCATAGAAATTATCTTACAATTTTCCTGTTGTAGAATAAATATTTTGGTACAAACAGGATAGCAGCATTAAGAAAAGTACATGTTTAAAGTAAAAGTGCTATTGTGGCTGTCGTGGCCCGCAGAGGCTGCCCAGCTGTTGGGGGCCACAGAAGAGCTTTTCCTGCACTTCAGCCAGGGATACAACCCCTAGACTTAAACTGGTTGTGGTAACTTGATGGTAAGTGTCCCACATGCAGGTCCCTGATGCACAGATAAACTAGGGTCTTCAGTTTTGTGATAATACACCAGATTTTGTCACCATTCACAGAGGGCTGTCACAGAGTTTGTCTGAATGTTTTGCATTCTGTAAAGTATACGTATTCTTAGTTAATTTCTGTGAATGCTGGTGAAGAATCATACAGCTTTCCACCTCTCTCCTTTATGAGGCTTTTGGTTATTTCATTCATTTTCCGTCACTTTCCTAGGAGATGGACTGCCATCTATTGACTCCTCAGAGCCCCTGCACGGCGTGCGGGGCCACTCGAACAATGACTCAATAACAAACCCATTCTGCTCTTGGGGATGGTGGTGGGGTTTGTTGACGTTGGCCATGGTGACAAATTTGAGCACATTGCAAATAATTTGTTGTATGGGTAGAAACATCTTATTCCAACCAGAACAGACTGCCAGCACAAGGAATCTTATGAAAAAAAAATGGCAAAAAGGATTATAAGTGGAATATTTTAATTTTCCTTTTGATGGAAAAAAATATTATCATAAGGCACTCAATGAAGCTTAAATCTAAGGGCTGTGTGATAATCAAAGCTTTATAAGTGGCTTAGAGTACTTTCTTTAAACTTGTTCTTTCAACTCTTTTTACTAAAATTATTGGGGAAAAAAACCCCAAAGTCAGCAGAAAATTTCAACTCCCAATGTAGTTGAAAATACTATTTAATAACCTCTTTAAGACAGTGATTTAAAACCTCTACAGATCATTTTCATCATGACTGCTCTCTGTATTTCTCCTGTATCAGAGAAGGGCAATACATTTGTCAAAATATATTTCAAGTTTTATTGGTGCAGGTATCTATTTGCAGTAAATTGGTTCATACCCACTAAGTTTTATTGAAGGGGTTATTGTCAATCAAATAACAGGACGAAGACTTCTTTGACAGATTTGGGATAAACAGTTTTGATCATAACTTGCTGGAGCATCAGTGATGATATGTGTGATTTTTTGGGGGGCACAAGGCATTTTGAGGCCATGTTGAGCTCTTTGTTCTGGGTTATGAGGAAGCTTAGCTTACAGCTCTGACTTTCTGAATGCCAGGTGCTCCACAAACCCAGAGAAACACAGCCCGTGCTCCACAAGACATGCCATCACATCCCTTCTCCACCCTAAATGACAGCAGTGTTTTTTCATCCTCAGAGCACTTGGCTCTTTCTCATTCCCTTTCTTCTGTTGCTTCAGATTTGAGCTGTAAATGTTGTGGTATTTATTATGCATTTTAAGTGGAGGCCAGGTTGTAGCCATCTAACAAACAAAAAAAGATAAACCCTTAATAACACTAGAAAAATAGGTGGAAAAACTTGTGAGAAGGCGCCCAGTGATTTTCTTTTGTTTGTTGGTAGTTTGTCCTTTAAAAAATACAATACTTCCCTTCAAGTCTGACCTGCTGCCCATCCACCTTGCCGTGTGGCCTGTGGCAGCTGCTGTCCTCAGCGTGTCCAGGCTGCGGAGGGGCAGCGCTGGGGGTCACATTCCGCAGTGGACAGCCCGTGTCCCCTCTGCTGCTGGCGTGGGCAGCCCTGGGCTCTGTGCTGGCCGTCTGGGCAGTGCCCTGGGCTGGGCTGCCCACGCTGACCAGCCGCTGCGGCCTCACTCCCGTGCTCTGCGGGGCCTTTGTGGCCTGAGCGGCCTGCTGAAGCTGCTGATAGTGGTAGCGTTTCCACCCAGCAGATGACATCACTGGAGAAAAAAGAGGAAATTTATTTATCTTCAGTGCGTAGAGATCCTGCTTTGCCATGGGTGTGAGGTTGCACTTCTGCCGTGAGGCCCCAAAGTGTAGCCCGGCCTCCCCCCAGTGCATGGCAGTGCTGGTGGGGCAGCCAGAGGAGGTGCACGGGGCCTTGGCGTGTTTTGGTGTCAGGTGGAGAACGGGCTGGCTGCAGATCTCACATCTGCCTTGTCACAGTGGATTGTGCCGTACAGGAGCGGATGTGGCCTGTTTTGTCCAGCATCAAGATGAGGATACCACACCCAGACAGAATAAACTGTGCAAGTGTTAGAATCTTCTTCAGTAAATATCAACTGAATAAAGAAATTCTGTCCCAAAAATGGGCAGAGCAAGTTTTTTATTTTCCTGAGGTGTCTCTTGCTTTTGATGTGTGTGTTAAAACAGAAATTTCACTGGAACAGAGTGTTTTCTCTCTGTAGGGGTTGCTCATTTTTAATAACCCCTTCCTGCCCCGGTGCCGCTCCAGCCAGCCACACTGACTCTGTCCCCTGTGCCTTGCCTTCACTAGCCTCGCCTGTATGAAATCTCCCAGAGCAAAATGGCCACAACAGAGCTTTAGAACCATCAGAATTTTTAATTAGCAGAACCTATCATTTAACACACTTTTCGACAGTTTGTTAATCTTAGTTTTAATCCGCTTACATAAAGGAAGGTGAACCAGGAACTGGCTGATGTGGCCCTGTGTATGAAGGACACGAAGGGACATGTGTCTTTTGTGTTTAAATGTTGTGCTCAGATTTCTTTGTGTGCATGATTAAAATTCCTCGTGGCTGGCTGCTTTTTTTCTGAAGTGAAAATGTAAGCCATATCTCTGAAAGTCAATTTCTATCTGTTGCAGTGTGACTTCCAAAAAGGGAAAATTAAAAATAATACAACCCTGGCAAAAAATATTTAGGGTTGAGAGAGAGAGAGGGGATTTGGTTTCCAGAGATTTTTTTTAGGTGTTGAGCAGTGAGGGAAGGGGTGGGTTTAGGAGTATTTTGGGGAGGAGGTTAATCCCTGGTTTCCTTGCAGCTGTGGCTGTGACATGGCCGCAGGGCTGGCTCCATTGGCCATGTCACAACGCCACAGACCATGGGATCAGCGTTCTCCTCTGGAATGCTTCAGCACCTGGCCAGTTTCTCTCCAAGTGTGTCAAGGCTATTTCTAGCAGCGCTAGGGAAGAAAAAAAAAAAAAAAAAAAAAAAAAGGCAGTCTGCTTATGAAATAGGCCATGTATTTCTCATCTTTTGGAATCCCAGACTGGGCCCTCATGTGCCATTGCTTCAGTGTCCATTCAGCAGGATATTTTACAGTGAAGGCAACTCAGAATTCCCAAGGGTATAAATTTAGGGTAAAGGTGACTCTGTCTCTTTTGAGTTTTGGGGCACATGAGCACCTGGAGCATGACAGTGTCCACATATATGCCTGGGAGGTGCTTGGGTTCATGAAGATTTTCTGCTCTTTGAGAGGTTGCTTGCCCGGATAGCTGGGGGAGGAGCTGGTGCAGAGCTTGGCCAGCAACAGGCAGATATTTTGGTTTTAAACTATCTGTGTTGTCCAAACCTGACCCCTCTTGCAAGTGGTTTTCAGTGTCAGGGATGCTCCTGACATGCTGCCAACAGTGCACAGCTGTCCTGGAGAAAGCCAGCAGGTCAGAGGGGGTCAGTGTGCTGGGCAAAGGGGTTTTGCTGTTTATTTTCCCCTACTAATTGTAATTTGTCGTGTTGCCACTTTCTTTCAAGTTTCAGATATTTTTTTGAGGCTATCAGAAAACTAAACCCCAAATCTTTTCTAATTGCAAAGGAATCATACTTACAAAAGATAGTCTGATCGTTGGGGTTTTTTTGTTTGGTTTTGGTTTGGGGTTTTGTTTTTGGTTTTGGTTTTGTTTTCAGAAAACAAAGACAGTTTCAACTGAAATAACTGTTAGGTTTATGAGCTTAAAGCATATGCTATAGCTTTCAGTACAAAAGCATGCTAGATAAAAGTTCTTTCCCAATTTTTATTTGAAAGGTGTATTTAAATTAAGATGGGGAAAAGAAGTAGCTTTAATAACCCTATATAAATTTTTTGCAAGGGCCTGAGTGGATAGTTCGGGTGGGATACAGAAACTTCCAGCAGCACTGGTATCACCTGCCGCTTACCTTCATCATGTAATAACCAGGAAGTGTTCTGCTTTCTCTAACCTTTATCTGTCTTGTGCTCTTCTGCACCTGCTACCCAGAAAACAAAATAAAAGATGCTTTTAAATTGAGAGTTAAAGAGAGATTACAGCTTGACCAGAAATTGCATTTTTTTATATTTCTGGAAGCAGTCTGGAAATGGGAAGAGAGTAGAATAGAAAGCTTGGCTGGCTGAACATTTCTGTGATTTTGGGGTTCCAAATGATGTTGTTGTGTTTGTGTTGGAGAGCAGCATCGCTCAGAGAACCCCGGCTTCAGCATGCATGTTGAAGTGGTGTCAAGAACCTTGTTTGCTGCAAAAGCAGTGTCTTTCACATCTGAGTATGAAAGGGAAAGGGAGAAGAGCAGGAGGTGGAAATTAATGTTTTACTGTTTAAAATCTCTGGTTAGCTAACCCCCCCAACCTGCCTCGGACATTCGTTGTGCACTACATGACATTTGGTGACTTACGTCCCTCCAGCCCAGCACACCCAAAACCAGAGAGGTTTGGGTTATTTTTGTGATACACCAAAGCTGTTGGGTGAGTGGTTAATTAATCAAAGAGAATAATCAGGGAAGATTTGCTGCTGAAATATTCCCCCTTCATATACTCAACCGCAGTTCTCTTAAGGGAAAGGATTAAGACGATTTTTTTTTCTTTAATGCTTACAAATTCAGTTTAAAAATTTTACCTCTCTTCCCTTTAGTTTGAAAAGGTGAACTAACACAAGCATTTGCATTATTGTCATTATTTTAAATATTAACCATCTAAATAAAAAAGATAGAATTTTCAGGATAAAATTAGGCTTTCAATGCATTTTAGAAACATTTGAGAAAAAAGAAAATTTTGTGTCCTCTTTCTGCAGTCAGTGCTATGTATGAATATTCATATTTAAGTTCCTACATTCTCAGAATGTCTCAAGAATTTCTCCAAACTTGATATGGAGGTGTCTTTTAAAAATTTTTTTAGACCTTTGAACCAGTCTCAAAATTCTGTAGGAAGCCAAAACTTGCTTGCAAATTTAACAGACATTTTAAAATGTGAAAAAAATCACAGTTGCACATAATATGCATAAATGCCATAAAATGGATTTTGGTGCCTTTTCATATTGCAAAGTGGAAACGTCAGTAAATTTGTTCGCACTGCATGTTTCATCTTGCTAGTGATTCATGTGTCGCAGCAGCCCAGAGCTCGTGCCGCTAAGACAGTAACTTCCTCAAGTTATGCTTGATCATGTTAATAATCTACGGATTAGGGTTCCCTAAAAATATTCACTGATTTAATTCCAAGAGGGTCTATCATGTCAATGATATTAATACATCTTGTTAGGTCCTGTCATGTGTATAGAAAAGTTTCTATCCCCGTGACAGAATTATCCCGATTTTGATTTCAAGTGTTGAGGAATCAAGTATAAAGGGAATTAAAGGAGCCGAGGGCCCGCACAGAGTGGTGAGGAACACAGAGTCATGAGCAGGTGCTCGCAGAGAAGCCTCAGAAGTGTGTGTGAGGTGCGCTGTGTGTTGCCACCCACCGAGGGCTACAGAAGGAGGCATCCCACGGGATTTATGGCTACAGGGGAGTGAAGTTGGGCCTTCGGTTTTGACTCATTTTTGAGTGTTGAATTTGGGTTAAATTAACATCTGGCAAACGTAGCGTAACAGCTGTAAGAGTGACTCTGCAATGGGCAGAGGAAGCCCCCGCATGAAGGAATGGGCACTCCAGTCTAAGTCTGGCCTGACAAGGGCCCTTTCCCTGGTCCTTGGTGTCTCCACAGTGCAGTGTTGCCCGGCGTGGAGCGGCATGGTGGCAATGCTGTCCGGTGTGGGGTGGCCAGGTGGTCATGCGAGGAGGAAGAGGCATTGTTTTTACACCAGAGCAGGCGAGGGATTCACAGGGGAAGGACGGTAACTGCCTGGTTCAGAGTTTCTTAGAATTCTGTCCAAAAGTGGCTTGTCTTTTTTTTTTCCTTTTTTTCTTTTTGCTCCACTCAAACTTGCAGTTTCCTCAGCTGTAGTGTCCGCTCACTTGTAGCCTACAGAAGGTACTTTTGTGTTGTTTCTTAGTTAATTCTTTTTTGAAAGAATTTTTATAACTTCTTTTGGCCCTTAAAAAATGGGGTGATAAGCACCTGTGCAGGAGTACAGACCCTTGAGGGTTTCTGTGGACTCTGTGATAACCATGGAATATCTCCTCCTTTAAAATTAATTTGGATTTGATACCTAAGATACCCAGTTTCTGTCTAAGTTGTTTTGATGCCAGATGAGAACGGGTTAAAATCATTCTGATTTTCTGATGGCAGCATCAGGAAGAAAGAGAGGAAAAATGATAGCACTGAGATACTCAAAAGTTGGTCTGGAGGAAACTGTTTCGGTCAACGGCATATTTACATGGTGTGAGAGAGCAGAGAAACCTGATATGCCCTGATTCATTTTTAGATGCTGTATACTATTCAGGAAATCCCAAGTCGTATTAAAGTAAAAACTTTATGGAATTTAAAGCAATTTTTAAAAAATGCTTTAGCAAGTGTGCCAGCAGGACATGGAGAAGCTTTGGTTTGTCAGGGGCTGTATGCAAGCTGTCACACATTTCTGCAAGGACATATTCGGGATGAATGTCACTCATCTAGGTGCAAATAACTGCTATTCCTGAATATATATGATGCTCTTTAATGGAGAGCACATGAAAAAATTATGAGAAAATGGATAAACATTAACATGTGCAGTTGGCATGTTGGTAGTGTAAGGAAAGTGCTTCTGTGAAATTGTCTGTTAGTGAAGGATGCTGCATGCTGAAGCCGAGCTGCTGGGGAGTTTAAAGGGAAAAGGCTCAATTATTATCTGTTTAAAATGTACCCCAAAACTCACTTCTAGCAAACTGATGCACTGCTCATTTGGCATCTCATAGTCTTCAGCAGAACTAAGTTTTCCCATGTTTACTTCCATTTTAGCTGTGATTAGGAATCACTTAAAAATATTTTTTAAGCGTCTATTTATCAAGAAATATCTGTTACGAATGCTCCCCAAAGAAAGTTATTCAGACATGGTACTCCCTCCTTTTGGGTACGATGGTGAGGGATGATCAGTAGATGACATAAAGATTAAAGTGAGAGAAAGGAAGCTGTAAATCATCCAGAATGACAGTAAAAATTAAAACCTTGGGGTTTGTCAGGCTCCCCCGTGTATTAGCTAATAAATATAACTGTGCTTTAGTTCTGTTCATCTTCTGATTCTACAGGCTTTGCAAATGTTTGTTTTCAGATTGATGTATAAATGTATGTGTAACTATGCATATGCTTAGTGTGGGGGCAGCCGGTGCCGTGCCCTGGCAGATATACAGATATAGAGAGATATATATAAACATTTGGCCAATCCCCTAATAAACATTCAAATAAAATATACATGTCCCAGTGCATGAGTCTCCTCCTCCTCCTTCTCCTCCTCTTCCTCCTCCACCTCCTTCTCCTTCTTCTCCTCCTCCTCCTCCTTCTTCTCCACAGTTTCTCCCCACCTCCCCCACCCCACTTCAAAGCTTGTGGTCCTTTCTCCAGCCGTGTACTAAAAGGTTTCTTTGTGAGCCAGGCCATTTGTCCGTCATTGTTTGGGGCCCAAACGGTGGTAAAATACCCTGTCACCGATCTGGAGCGCGGTGAATGGCAGCTTCTCTCCGGACAATTGGCGGCGGTGCCGAGAAATATTCCTGAGAGGATTATTTAACCTTTCAATTTAGGGGGCACAAAGCCCGGCTGATTAATGAACTTTCTGATGGGCGCCGATAAGCGGATCTATTTCTTTATTTCCGCCAAAAGTGATTCCTTCTCCTGTCCCATATTACTATAATCTTAAACATAAAATGTGGCAAATAGATTAAAAAACAGCACTAAAGAGTTTATCTGGCTAGCAAACTGAAGGAGCTAAATTAAAATTGGTAATGAAAGCAGTGGCTGAGCCCTGTATATGGTTTTTAAATGTGCTGTGTATTTTGAAGAGACTTATTCTCCAGCCTGCCTGGTAATGACTGCTTTGGGTGCGCAGTCCAGGTCCAGCTTCTGTTATCCCCCCAAAAAAATGAGTTGTGTTATCTGGATGACTGCAGACACATATGCATCCCCCTTTCTCACTGCATGGGCAGACAAGGTCGATAGCATTACAAGGTATTTGTGGCAGTGCTTGTTTCAGTTTTCAGAGCTGCCAGTTTTCAGCCAGATTTGAATTACAAAAGAAGAAGCTGGCATGAAAATTGAAAGGGTTTATCGGCTAGTCTGAAGCCTCATAGCACATTGCTTATTTATGCAGTCCATTTGCACCAGGAAATGTAAAAAGGAAATACATTTTAAAAATAAGGTCATAAAGACCCAGATATGTTTAAGATGGCAAATAAAATATAGATACCTATAATATCTTTCCAGGAAACGATTTCACTTAATGTTGCACATTACTTCGGAGGAGCATTTATGTTACTGTCACAAATTTGTGCGTTTGTGTCACCATACAGATAGTCCCCAGGGATTAGGAACGAAGTGTTTGCTAACTTACTTTAAAATTAAAATAGAAGGGGAGATAGGTTTGTAGTTTGAGAGCCACATCAGGAATAGTTGGAGTTTAATGCGCCATCGTTTTAAATAACGTTTTGCATTCCCTGTAAAATTAGCCATGGACGGCTAGAGAGATGCCACCACCTTCGGAGAAAATTGGGATGCTTTTTAAACCATGAAGATTTTGAGGCATTCAGGGATTGTATTTTGTTATCCTCACTATCTTGCATACATTAATTTTCTCTATGAACTTGAGGGATTTTTGTCCGTTTCTTAGAGAAGACCTTTTGAATTAATATTTTCGGTTTTTCTTTTCTGCTTGTGAGAGTATTAAAAGATTGCATTCATTTATTTTAAATATATAATATTTTACATTTTGTCTCATCCTTTAGCGCTTTCACGCAGTCAATTGTAGATGCTATTTGCATCTCTTTAAAATGCATTGTAGAAATGTCTTATTTCTGTAGAATGAGATCACTTCACAGTGCTCATAGGGTGGGCCAGGCAAGTTATATTTCTTCCTCTGGGAAAGGTTTTGGTTTCCCAGACTGTCCAATCAAAATATAAAATTTGTGGTATAAATTAACTTGTAATTTAAGGTGTATCATGGCTTTAAAAAAAAAAAAAAAAAAAAGGGGGGGGTGGGGGGGAAGCCCTAAAAAATGAGTGAGATCACTTACCACTTTTTTCTTGGTTATTTCACTGTGTTTTGGTGATGTATGAATGTCATGAGCACATTTAGTAAAGTGTAATTTGTGGGAAGATGCTCAGGTAAGACCTCCACAACTCCGTTGGGAAGGGAAAGGTTTTGTTAGATAGCTGAAAAGAAAAGAAAGAAAATTCAGCAAAGAAATTATTTCATTTGTAATTGTTTGGAGTTTAGGGGGATTAAAAGTCAAAATACTAAATGTGTATGTTTCTTGTTTATTAGCATGCACCAAGCTCAGTGTGTTTCTTTCATGAATTTTCATAAGGATTTTTACTACGTAGCATGTGTGGCTTAATGATGCAATCACCTGATAGACTGGGAAGACTCCAAAGGAGACGTTCCGGTCTGTTGTGTACATAATACTTGTTTCAAAAATCTGCCTAATTAAGGAATTACCCAATGGAATGCAAGTC